>NC_067115.1:46007726-46117543 GCF_021347895.1 Acanthochromis polyacanthus
TGGAAGCAGTAGAAATGAGCTGTGCATCTTGGAAAACCTGGTAGTTTGGGCATGGCTGATTAAGGCCAGAGCAGGAACGAGGAAAGCTGACCCCTGACTTGTACTGGCTTGAGCGTCATGGTGGAGGTCTGCTGGGAGTCACTACGCTCAAAACATCGATGCAACAGACACATACTCGCTCTCTCAGACAGCAACAGATAATCTGCGTGGGACATCTGGGGCCTATAGCGTCCATAGCATTTCACAAACCAAACAATAAAAATGTAATTTTCAATGGTTTTCCCTAACAAATGGATTTCCAACATTTGGCTTTGACGTAAACATGAAAATAACTTCTTAGACCAATCAGTCATACACAGCATAGTCAAAAATAAATCCATCAGCATGCTCCAGTCTCTCACTGTAGAGGCAGGATTACCCACAAAGTATGGATTTAGGTATTTATCTGATACTACACAATAATGCAGCAACAAATCATCAACAGTAATCCAAAACAACTAACAAACTGCCAGACCTGTGGCTTGTAGGTTAACTTGTAGAAGATATGAACATGTTTATACACATGAATCTCAACACACATGATCATACATGTCTGCAAAAAAAGGTCAGAATATCTCCATTTAAAGTGATGAAATATTTTCCTCTTCATCAATGATAGATAATGTTGTCAAACAAGAACTGCAGTAATAAACACTTCCCGTTTTCAACTGATTGTCTTTACAGGCCAGAATAATTCACATTCATCTGTTGTGTTTTTCTCTACAAGTTTTAGAACCTCCCTATGTTTAGTGCCTTTAATAACATATGTTGTGACCTTAGGCTACATAAATAAGAAAAGTGCTCAGAGAGAGCAGTACTCCTCTAAGGATGTTCATTCCCCCATACAGCATTGTCAGAAATGCAGCATTTGTTTATTTGTTACTGATGATCAGAAATCACAGCACCATAGAATACACACGTGGACAAAATTGTTGGTACCCCTCAGTTAAAGAAGGAAAAACCCACAATTCTCACTGAAATCACTTGAAACTCACAAAAGTAACAATAAATAAAATTTATTGAAAATTAAATAATCAAAAACAGCCATTACTTTTGAATTGTTGATTAACATAATTATTTAAAAAACAAACTAATGAAACAGGCCTGGACAAAAATGATGGTACCTCTATAAAAGATTGAAAACTATTTGACCAGAGTGACATGATTAACTCAGGTGTGTCATTTAATTGACATCACAGGTGTTTCCAAACTCATAATCAGTCAGTCTGCCTATTTAAAGGGAGACAAGTAGTCACCCTGCTGTTTGGTGAAAAGGTGTGTACCACACTGAACATGGACAACAGAAAGCGAAGGAGAGAATTGTCCCAGGACATCCGAAAAAAAATGATAGACAAACATCTTAAAGGTAAAGGCTATAAGACCATCTCTAAACAGCTTGAAGTTCCTGTGACAACAGTGGCTCATATTATTCAGAAGTTCAAGACCCACGGGACAGTAGCCAACCTCCCTGGACGTGGCCGCAAGAGGAAAATTGATGACAAATTGAAGAGACGGATCGCTCGAATTGTATCCAAAGAGCCCAGAGCAACCTCCAAAGAAATTAAAGGTGAACTCCAAGGCCAAGGTACATCAGTGTCAGATCGCACCATTCGTCGTTGTTTGAGCCAAAGTGGACTTCATGGGAGACGACCAAGGAGGACACCACTGCTGAAAAAAACTCATAAAAAAGCCAGACTGGAATTTGCAAAAATGCATGTTGACAAGCCACAAAGCTTCTGGGAGAATGTCCTTTGGACAGATGAGACCAAACTGGAGCTTTTTGGTAAGGCACATCAACTCTATGTTCATAGACTCAAAAACCAAGCATACGAAGAAAAGAACACTGTCCCTACGGTGAAACATGGAGGAGGCTCAGTAATGTTTTGGGGCTGCTTTGCTGCATCTGGCACAGGGTGTCTTGAAAGTGTGCAAGGTACGATGAAATCTGAAGACTATCAAGGCATTCTGGAGAGAAATGTGCTGCCTCGTGTCAGAAAGCTTGGTCTCAGTCGCAGGTCATGGGTCTTCCAACAGGACAACGATCCAAAACACACAGCCAAAAACACCCAAGAATGGCTGAGAGAAAAGCGTTGGACTATTCTAAAGTGGCCTTCTATGAGCCCAGATCTGAATCCCATTGAACATATGTGGAAGGAGCTGAAACATGCCATTTGGAGAAGACACCCATCAAACCTGAGACAACTGGAGCTGTTTGCTCATGAGGAGTGGGCCAAAATACCTGTTGACAGCTGCAGAACGCTCATTGACAAATACAGAAATCGTTTAATTGCAGTGATTGCCTCAAAAGGTTGTGCAACAAAATATTAAGTTATGGGTACCATCATTTTTGTCCAGCCCTATTTCATTAGTTTGTTTTTTTAAATAATTATGTTAATCAGCAATTCAAAAGTGATGGCTGATTTTGATTATTTAATTTTCAATAAATTTTTATTTATTGTTACTTTTGTGAGTTTCAAGTGATTTCAGTGAGAATTGTGGGTTTTTCCTTCTTTAACTGAGGGGTACCAACAATTTTGTCCACGTGTGTAAGTCCATCTAATACAGATGTACCAACAAACAAAAGGACCTTGCTCTGAGCACAGGCGTGAGTTCTGCATGTGTACGTTATGTACGGATACCGAATCACGTGACCTAAACACGTATGTCGCGGGCGACAGGAATTGATGGGACTCAGAAACACCCCCACAGTTTAACCAGCTGTTCCTTGTATGATTCTGTTCCCACCACTTAATCAAATGTAGAGCTGGAAGAGAAAAAGTGAAATTCATAGACTTAGGTGAGCATTGTAAGTTGGAAACATTTCATGAGTTGTGTTGACTTAATAATGTTGCTAATTATGTCAGCTTAATATTTTATATAATTTCAACTTGAATTTCTGCAATAACTAACTTAAAACAAAAATCCGGTTCATTAAATTGGTTTAATGACTTAATTCTTTTCACCTTGAGTCCGCTCAAACAGTTTTGTTGCTGAATGAATTCATTTCATGAAGTGAGAACAAAAACAGAAAAAAATTTAATTGGAGCAACTTAATTTTTTAACAGTTGTCAACTTAAAAATTTGTGTTCATAACTATGATAATTAAGTTTAGAAGACTAAAAAATTCCTTTTCAATATTGTACAAAAGCAGTTAAAACGACATCATTTTATGTGTAATCAACTTAAAACGTGTGTTTGTGCCACCATTCATTAAGAAGATGAGAATTAAAAGCCTTTCTAATGGAGAGGAAAAGCTACTTCACTTAACTCATTATTAAGTGTTGGTTAAAGTGAATCTCATTAGACGTTACCACAGCCCAAACAGACTGATGCCCCCCTCCATGGCAAAGCCTGGCTGTCACACATGTTTGGTAGAACCCTCCTCAGAACAGTCCTGATCATACAAACACGTTACACGTGTAAACACGTTAGCATGTTTCCACCAAAGATGGACTTTGTTTCATAATGAAAGTCCCCAGTAGCACTGCCTCAGCCACATTATCCTCTGGGAGGGGCTTTAAAACTGTTTGGAGGTCAGGACACAGACTGAGGTCATTTAGCTGGTTCAAGGGACTGAGGCTTACTGAACCCAACCAGGCCTCCAGCCACATCCAGAACCAGTCATCCAGTCACATCCAGAACCAGGCCTCCAGCCACATCCAGAACCAGTCATCCAGTCACATCCAGAACCAGGCCTCCAGCCACATCCAGAACCAGTCATCCAGCCACATCCAGAACCAGTCATCCAGCCACATCCAGAACCAGGCCTCCAGTCACATCCAGAACCAGGCCTTCAGTCACATCCAGAACCAGTCATCCAATCACATCCAGAACCAGGCCTCCAGTCACATCCAGAACCAGGCCTCCAGTCACATCCAGAACCAGTCATCCAGCCACATCCAGAACCAGGCCTCCAGTCACATCCAGAACCAGGCCTCCAGTCACATCCAGAACCAGTCATCCAGTCACATCCACAACCAGTCATCCAGTCACATCCAGAACCAGGCCTCCAGTCACATCCAGAACCAGTCATCCAGCCACATCCAGAACCAGGCCTCCAGTCACATCCAGAACCAGTCATCCAGCCACATCCAGAACCAGGCCTCCAGTCACATCCAGAACCAGTCATCCAGCCACATCCAGAACCAGTCATCCAGCCACATCCAGAACCAGGCCTCCAGTCACATCCAGAACCAGTCATCCAGCCACATCCAGAACCAGGCCTCCAGTCACATCCAGAACCAGTCATCCAGCCACATCCAGAACCAGGCCTCCAGTCACATCCAGAACCAGTCATCCAGCCACATCCAGAACCAGTCATCCAGCCACATCCAGAACCAGGCCTCCAGCCACATCCAGAACCAGTCATCCAGTCACATCCAGAACCAGGCCTCCAGTCACATCCAGAACCAGTCATCCAGCCACATCCAGAACCAGGCCTCCAGTCACATCCAGAACCAGTCATCCAGCCACATCCAGAACCAGTCATCCAGCCACATCCAGAACCAGGCCTCCAGTCACATCCAGAACCAGTCATCCAGCCACATCCAGAACCAGGCCTCCAGTCACATCCAGAACCAGTCATCCAGTCACATCCAGAACCAGTCATCCAGCCACATCCAGAACCAGGCCTCCAGCCACATCCAGAACCAGGCCTCCAGTCACATCCAGAACCAGTCATCCAGCCACATCCAGAACCAGTCATCCAGCCACATCCAGAACCAGGCCTCCAGTCACATCCAGAACCAGTCATCCAGTCACATCCAGAACCAGTCATCCAGCCACATCCAGAACCAGTCATCCAGTCACATCCAGAACCAGGCCTCCAGCCACATCCAGAACCAGGCCTCCAGTCACATCCAGAACCAGTCATCCAGCCACATCCAGAACCAGGCCTCCAGTCACATCCAGAACCAGTCATCCAGTCACATCCAGAACCAGTCATCCAGCCACATCCAGAACCAGGCCTCCAGCCACATCCAGAACCAGGCCTCCAGCCACATCCAGAACCAGTCATCCAGTCACATCCAGAACCAGTCATCCAGCCACATCCAGAACCAGTCATCCAGTCACATCCAGAACCAGGCCTCCAGCCACATCCAGAACCAGGCCTCCAGCCACATCCAGAACCAGTCATCCAGTCACATCCAGAACCAGGCCTCCAGCCACATCCAGAACCAGGCCTCCAGTCACATTCAGAACCAGTCATCCAGCCACATCCAGAACCAGTCATCCAGCCACATCCAGAACCAGGCCTCCAGTCACATCCAGAACCAGTCATCCAGCCACATCCAGAACCAGTCATTCAGCCACATCCAGAACCAGTCATCCAGTCACATCCAGAACCAGGCTTCCAGCCACATCCAGAACCAGTCATCCAGTCACATCCAGAACCAGTCATCCAGTCACATCCAGAACCAGTCATCCAGCCACATCCAGAACCAGGCCTCCAGTCACATCCAGAACCAGTCATCCAGTCACATCCAGAACCAGGCCTCCAGTCACATCCAGAACCAGTCATCCAGCCACATCCAGAACCAGTCATCCAGTCACATCCAGAACCAGGCCTCCAGCCACATCCAGAACCAGTCATCCAGTCACATCCAGAACCAGGCCTCCAGCCACATCCAGAACCAGTCATCCAGTCACATCCAGAACCAGGCCTCCAGCCACATCCAGAACCAGTCATCCAGCCACATCCAGAACCAGGCCTCCAGCCACATCCAGAACCAGGCCTCCAGCCACATCCAGAACCAGGCCTCCAGCCACATCCAGAACCAGGCCTCCAGCCACACTGGAACCTGCCCTCTGTTAAGACGTTACAATGCTTCAATGATTGTTTGTTCAACAATCTTTGTCTACTGCACAGCTTTTACAGTATCTGCAGCCACATGGATGTCAGTCCAGGCAGAAATGCATGTTTAAAGTTAATGCTGACTTTATGTATAAGCATCCACAGGATTTCTATTATTCTGTGTTTAATTAATGTCTACATAATTGTTTTTTAGTACATATTCTATACTAGAGTATACAATACCATAACACTGCATATGCAGTAATAACAACAGAAAGGTTATTTTCAGTGCTGTATAATAAAAAGCATTCTTCTATGTTTTACAGTAAATAACACAGCTGGAGCTATTCATCAGCTGTGGTACAATAGTGTCACTAAGAAACACGTTAAAAACAAGTTTGGTCTACATCAGGGGTGTCCAACATGAGGCCCACGGGCCAAAAACAGCCCTACAGAGGGTCCAGTCCAGTCCTCAAAGCGTAAGACATTAACTGCAGATTGGAACTTTGTAAAATTATAAATTTAAAATCATTTCTAGACCCTGACAAGTTTTTTTGATCAGAAAGAAAAATACTAGACTGTTCTTTTGTCACTTTTTGTCTCATTTTTGTCATATTTTGTCTTTTTGTGTTTTGCTTTATTCATCCTTTTTGTCGTTTTGTGTTTTTTGTCTCATTTGCGTTGTCTATGTTTTTAGTCATTCTGTTTCTTGCTTGCCATTGTCTCATTTGTGTCATTCATGTAATTTTTTGTCTTGATTTTGTCACTTTGTAACTTTTTTGTCTGATTTCTTTTTTGTTCTGTTTCATTTGTCTCATTTTGTTTCTCACTTTTGTCGTTCTGCATCTCATTTTTGTAATATTTTGTCTTGTTTAGTTGGTTCAAGTCTTTTTTTGTCTGACTTTTGTCATTTTGATCATAAAGTAAAATACTGTATCGTTCAGTTCCAGATATTTATGACTAAACGTTGTGTTCCTTTGTAGACTCTGTGATCTGTAGGGCAAAATGTGTAAATGACAAACTGAGGCATAATGTTGTTGAACTTGAATTTATATTGCTGAAGAAATTCCAGGTTGTTCATAATGTTTGTACAAAGATAATTCCTTAAATGTGAACTTGTTTGTACTAAAACAAAGGAAGCATTAGGAGTTGTGGTTATTTATCAGTTATTATGCTGTGGACTTGAAATCAAATTGGCTGAAATGAGTTTCACACCCCTGGTCTACATGTTGGCAAAACAGAATTTTTTGGTGTAAACTTTGTCTTTTTTCTAATGTGAATACACCACCTACAGAAATCACAGTTTGAAGTGTCTTAACCCTTTAAGCGCCAAAGTCACAATATTGCAACAAACAACTTTGCTGAATATAACAAGCCACAGCTTCAAACATACTGCCTCATGCAGTTACTACTTTATACCAGGAGATGGCGGATATCTGGAACTTCAATCTGAGCATCAGTTGTGGGCGTGTTTTCATTCAAAGTTTAGGAGTTTATAGAGTTTGAAAACCGAGGAGACGAGACTCATAGTCGGAGCGTAACAGAGCGCAAGACGGCACATTTTAGAGTGAGAAAACTCACCGTACCGAGAGGTCTGCTCAACGCTGACAAAGTACTTTGTCAAGTAATGGCTTACTCATATTCTGAAGAGGAATATTCACCCTCTGTTCAGTCGTCCACTGAGACAGAAAGTGCTGCTGCGTCTGTGCGTAACGGCAGCGGGTCGGTGCGCCATGACAGTCCACGAGCAGCACATACTGGAGCCGATGGTTTGCTTCACGGGGTCTGGGGTGGCAGGAGGAGACGTGGTGGGTGTAGCAGGGGTGGTCAAAACACCGCTAATGGTGAGGGGGATCCAAAAAACCGCGAAAATAGCAGCAGACGCCGGAGAAAATGCAGTGATAATAACGGTGGAGGCTGCAGTGGCGTTCACGGCCCGTCGTAAATGACGAAGATGATGGCTGGGTTTGCTTGACAGATGAGGAAGAGAATCACAAGTGCATCAGACATTTTGATAAGCCTGTTGGGTATCGTGGAGACAGGGATCTGACAAATTCTGAGCCAAACATCTTGATCGATAAACATCAATAAAGTTATGTAATCCATATGTCCGCCGCCTGGTGACGTCATAATATGCAAATTAGATGAATGAATTTACTCCCATCACAACCTTCAGGTCATACTGATGATTTTTCTCATTTACAGTTTGTCTTTATCTCTAACCATTTTCAAGTTACAACCTTTTGAAAAAAATGATATAAAAACTAAATATTTTATTGACAAAACTCTTGTGTCTAAAGGGTTAAGCAGGTTCAGCTTTTAACCAGTGACCAACTCATTGTTCCCCAGCTGGAGTTATTTGTCAGTTTTTAAATTTCTCATTTTTAGTTGACTATGTGCTTAATGCATGTTTAATGTCACCAGCAGAAACTACTTCTCAGGAGAATAAAAGCAGCCAAACATTAATCAGCGACTTTCTCTGTTTCTCTAGCTCAGGCATGTCCAAAGTCCGGCCCGGGGGCCAATCACGGCCCGCGGTAGGATTTCATACGGCCCGCAACTTCGGTCTTATAATGTATTATTTATGGACCGCTAGCATTGTCTAACAGAATAAATAAATCACAAAACTTAAAATGTAATTCCTCCTTTCACCACTTGGTGGCAGCACCACTTTAATGCTATCTGGCTCTGCATCCTTGGCGAACACTTCTCTGCTCATTGCTGCAATGGTGACTGCAAAGAAAAAGAGGAAAGTTGACAGTGAGGGCCACCACTTTCAGGAAAGATGGGAATTACAGTACTTCTTCACTGAAGATCGAGGCAATTGCATTTGTCTTATTTGTCAAGAGACTGTTGCCTTGTTTAAAGATTTTAACATAAAGAGACACTACCAAACTAAACATGCTAACACATGTGACAAGCTAACAGGGAGTGACCGCGCTGAAAAAGGGAACCAACTCCAAGCTGCTCTGGCATCACAACAGCGATTCTTCATGCGGGTCTGTGAGTCAAAGGAAAGTATCACCAAAGCAAGCTACGAAGTGACCATGTTAATAGCTAAACATGGCAAACCTTTTACTGAAGGTACATTTATCCAAGACTCTGTCAAGAAAATGGTGGAGAACGTTTGCCCAGAGAAGAAGCAAGAATTTATGAATGTTTGCCTGGCACTTAACACTGTGGCACGGAGAGTCGAAGACATATCATCAGATATTCAGAGACAACTGGGGGAAAGGGGATTGGCTTTTGATTATTTCTCATTAGCCTGCGATGAAAGCACCGATGCATCTGACACTGCACAGCTCTTGATTTTTTAAGAGGAGTTGATGACAACATGAACGTAACAGAGGAGCTGCTTGACCTCCAAAGCCTTAAAGGCCAAACCAGAGCAACGGACCTTTTTCGTTTCTGTTTGTGAAGCTGTTGATGATCTGAAACTGCCATGGAGTAAAGTTTCTGGGACCATTACCGATAGTGTGCCTGCCATGGCTGGTGAGCGAAGTGGACTGTCCACACTGATCTGCAATAAAGTCAGCGAAGAAGAAGGTAACGCTATTAAACTTCACTGTATAATTCACCAGCAGGCTCTCTGCGCCAAACATCTCAAATTTGATCATGTTATGAAACCAGTGGTAAAGGCAATCAATTCTATTCGCTCTAAAGCTCTACACCACCGACAGTTTCAGCAGTTCTTGCTTGACATTCAGGCTGAATACGGAGACGTAATATATCACAACGATGTGAGGTGGTTAAGTCGGGGGTCGGCAATGTACCAATTTTTCTCTCTCAGACAGGAAATTGGACGTTTTTTGGGTGAAAAGGGGCAACCGATGGAAGAACTGTCTGATCCTGTATGGCTGGCAGATTTGGCTTTTTTGGTTGACATAACGAAGCATCTGAATGTGCTGAATGTTAATCTGCAAGGACAAGATGCAGTGGTGAGCCAGCTGTACGCTCACATCAAGGCCTTTGGAACCAAGCTGCAACTTTTCCCAGAGCCACTTGTCCCAAACGGAGCCCTGTACCGCGCACATTCCAGCTTTGAAAGAGGTCATCGACAGTTTCCCACAGGACAACATCGGTGCGCAAATGATGAGTTTTGCAACAGCTATCGCATCTCTTTCTATGGAATTTAACAAACGCTTTCAGGATTTTGCAGTTATTGAAAAGGACGTAGCTTTTCTCTTCTCCCTTCTCCGCGGACCCTGATGATGCTCCTCCACAGCTGCAGCTGGAGCTCATTGAGCTGCAGGGTGATGATGAGCGGCGCGGTAAACACCAGCAGCTTTCTCTTGTTGACTTTTATGGGCAGCTGGATAAAGGCAGGTTTCCAGAAATGCGAATATTTCCCAAGAAAATGCTGAGCCTATTCGGCTCCACATATTTGTGTGAGCAGACATTCTCTGTCATGAACTTAAACAAGAACAGACTGAGGTCAAGACTAAGTGACTCCCACTTACGGGACATTTTACGTATCTCAACCACTTCCCGCAAACCAGACCTGGCCTCTTTACTGAAATCCAAATCTCAGTACAACCCTTCTCGTAAGTGTCAGCAAGTTATTGGTTTCTTTTTCAATCTGAAACTGAATGTTTTGAACGGTAATATCTGTCACTATTAACAGTGAAAAGCCAAAAGCATACTTATGCACTTGGACTTATGGCACTTTTTTTTATTACACATCTTGAATAAGATTTGGTTATAACTGTTGATGTTGTGTACCTGTAGATGTGACACAAACTATTACTCTCTGAAAGATCTTGTAAAAGACAAGAGCAAAATTCACTTGTTTTAAACTTTAATGAGAACAGACAACTTTGCATTACATATAACTCCTGTTTAAAATGTTCATGAGGCAAAGATGTTTATCAAACTCATGGAAATTTAAGGTATTCCATACAGTTCAATGTTATCTGACTCTCCAGATATGAATTAAAGGCAGACTTGTGTTTTTAGAGTTGTTCATGTCTGCTTGAGTGGCTTATATTTGGTTACACTGCCATTTGTAAAATAAAGAGAATTGTGACAATGAAAATTGTTTTATAATGGTGTACATTTGCATGTAACTTCTGTGCTTAAAAAAACATCAGAAGGAAGTACTGGCCCCCAGGCATCTTCACTTTATCAAATCTGGCTCTCTTTACAAAAAGTTTGGACACCCCTGCTCTAGCTGCTACTGTCAGTGTTCTCTCTGTGATCCCTCAAAATGCTGCAGTAAAACAGTGAGGCCAAATTGATCTGTTCAACTCATCAGAGCGTAAAACTTGCAGACTTTAACAGAACAAACCAGATGTCAGCCTCACCTGTCCCACTTTGCCGAGCTCCAGCTCCATCAGGGCAACCGGGCCGCTGTGGGCTGCATCCCCACGGCTGGTGGCGGTTTGGAGGTCCACCCTCCAGGAGAGGCCTCTGAGGCTGGGCTCCCAGCGGCTCTGGGCCAGCAGGCTCTCCCTCACCCGAATGCGCTGGCTCTTCCAGAAGCGGGAAAGGGCAGCGGCCTGTTCCACGCTCACACCTCCACCGCCCTGCTTCTTGGTCTGTGCCGTGAGGAAGGCCTCCAGCTGGGCGTGGTCCATGTCTGCTGTGGCGATGGACTGAGATGGAGGAAGAGAGCGGCAGGAGCATCAGGTAAGGTGTAACACAGTCAGAGTTCTATGTTCTGCACATCAAAACAGTGACTGACCACTGTCTGTCAGGAGCTTTAAAATAAAAATATTCACGCACCAGATATTCCACCAACTGTATGTTTTGTTTACCTATTGAAAAGTGATAAATGTTCATATAAAAAAGCATTTAATAGAGGATGGGGGGGTTGACCAATGATTGGCCTGGCCAACTGTAAGATCAGATATTTAGTATTTTCCCATTATGATTCTGGATGACATACGTTAACTTAAAGAAGCGCTACCCTAGCTCTGATGCAGCTGCAGTCCATCATCACTAAGGCGTTTGCTTTGGGGTTAATTTCACATCTTAATACAATTTCTACTTGATTCTATATCGTGTTTTTGATTCACTAGTCATTGGTACCATATCAACCCTGACAAAAAAATGATTTTTTTGTCACCTAATCTTTATCACACATCCCTCCACTCATTATTTACACACCGTCTAATCCTCTGTAGGGTGATAGGGGCTGGAGTCGACCCCAGCTGGGACACCAGTCTATTGTAGGACAACACAGAGACAGACAACCAAACACACTCACAGACAATTTAGAATCACCAATTAGCCTCAATATGTTTTCAGACTATGGGAGGAAGTTGGAGAACTCAGTGAAAACCCACACTGAACAGGGACAACATGCAAACTCCACGCAGAAAGATCCCATGCCGAGGCCAGGAAGAGAACCGAAGATCTTCTATTATATGAGGCAATATCGCTAACAACCAGGCCACCTGATACCAAACAATTCTGACCAAATTCCATGAAAATATAAGCATCAATAACTACCATGAGTTTCAGCACAGAGTAGCAGCAGCTCCACTTAACAAAATCAAACACTGTCATCCTTATACAACCAAACGTGACTGTTATCACCAGTGTTGGTCTGCTGTGTTTGATCAGGTCAACACCACGTCTAGCAGCAGATTACAGAGCGCTCCATGCTTCCATCTGCAGACAAGCTTTGTGGAGATGCAGATTTCCTTTTCCAGCACGACTTAGACTTGCACACACCATGAAAATTACAACTACATGGTAATGGTAATGCCCTGACCATTACTGTGCTTAACTGGTCAGAGAACTCACCTGACCTGAACCACAGAGGAGGAAGATGAGAAACACCCAATCCAAAAAAGTACAGACGAGCTGACGGCTGCTATCAAAGCATCCTGAGCTTCAGGAACACCTCAGCAGTGCCTCAGGTTGATCACCTCCATGGCACATCGCACTGATGCAGTAATTCTTGGTGAAGGAGCTCCAACCCAAGAAAGCACAGCATGCACAAATCAACTATTACTACTACTATTCAAAAGTTTAATTATTTTTATTATACTTTTTCTTTTGATTGATCTTAGAAAATATGCCAATAATTTGAGATAGTGGATTTCTACATTTTTTGAGCTGTAAGCCACAATCATCAAAATTTTAAAAACTTTACATTTTATTAATGTAGAATAAACGAAAACTACTTTGAATAAAATTAAAAATCAAGGACTTTCTCTGTATATTCAATTTTTTGAGCTGCATCAGTATGAATGCTTTTTATCTGGATATTGTGTAGTTTTAGGCAAAGTCAAAACCCGTAAATCAACGCTTGCGTCGCAGAGATCACTGAGCCCAGAGCACAGACTGTATGTCCCAGAGGTGATCTGTATGTTCGTGCTGCCCCCTGCTGACAGCAGTGGAGACATGCAGGAGGACAGGAGGAACAGATGCCACACATCACTCAACATTCATATTTCCTGAAAACCTTTCATTCTGCTCCTACATTTCTTTCAAAATCTAGTTTTTTCTTCTTCTTTTAATTTTTTGGTTAATCTTTGATCGCAGCAGCACTACAGCTTCTGCTAAACGTCCAAACTGTACAAAACGGAAGATTAAAAAACACAAACAAAGCATAAATGCATGCTCACAATAAGCGACCATTTGCGTTTTCAGGAGTTAAAATTCTGCTGCTGTTCAACACGCAGATTAAAGGCTGCAGCGCAGCTAACACTTCTGCCCGACCTGAAGACTTTTATTACCTTTAGGAGGCCTTTCATCTTTTCGTGCAAAGCCCTGAACTCCTCCTGCGGCAGCTCGGGGTACAGCTCCGTTTTCAGTAGCTCCTCTGTGATGTCGCTGTTGTTATAATACACTTTCTGAGCTATTCCATTCAGAAGACCGCTCAGGGATTTCGCTGCGTCTACGTCCGCCATGTCTGCGGGTCACTGTGGTCACGTGAGGCGGATGAATCCCATCACGTGAATTCCGCCGCAGGGTGGCATTGTGGGAGTTGTAGTTTTATGGGAGTTTTCTGTTTCCACTCAATGTGTTCGCGCTGAGGAGCTCAAAAGCTGAGTTAGAAACTGTAAATCTGCATTTTATCTAAACCATTTATTACATGGTAACAAAGCACAGGGTTTTAGTTTATTTATTACTGACTTGTAAGTGTGCTCCTGACATGATTAGCATTTTTATGTAGGAAATTAACGTGATATGCTATACATTCTATATATGTGCTATTTCCCCTAAATGTATTAAAAGCCATGCGATTTATTGATTTACATTAAGTTCAATGCTGTTCTGTATTTACACAGAATATGGCCATCATGAGAGACAACTTTACTTATGCTTCGTTTCAAATTACTGGAGAGAGAAAGATCAACAAGTATGATATTTAGAAACCAGATGTATGAGGGTACTTCAAAAGTTCTCAGCTTCAGCAGAAAACATCACAGGTGAAAGACAGTTCTTGGACTATTTTTCAATATAATCTACTTTAGCTTCAATACACTTGGTCCACTGATGGTCAAGCTTTACTTGTCCTTTCACAGAAGAAGGTGACATATAGACCCTTTATTTGTTTACAAACATTGTGACGTTTTTTGTGGGCGGGGCTTATGCTGGAGGCAAAAGCGGAGCGAGACGTCAAGCAGGACTGGGAGTATTTAGTTTGTGCTGGGAGTTTGCACGGCAAACTCGAGCATTTTTAACCCGTTAAACTTAAGTGTACCGCCGGCGGTACACTTACTAATTTGCATAGGAATTTAAAGAATGTCCGAAGGCTGCAAACGCGATTATATAAACACTATACGCCGATGGAAAGCTTAGATTCTCATGAATCCGCCAGTATAAACCACTTTCAGATGTGATTACCACAGCGGGTAATATAAACACATTTGTCAGACAAACAACGAATATCCATCCATCCTTTCTCTGTACACGGCTTCAACGTACACAGCGCGACTCACATTTCCGGGTTCATTATTACACACAGATAAAAAATATTCCACAAAAAACGGCCATAATCCAACCTTGGACATCCAGACGACACAAGCCAGTAAACTATTTTGTCCAAAACATGTCCTGAAGTCGGCATATAATCCACGAATCGGTCGTTTTCAAGGAAATGCACCTCGCGATGCGCGTCCAATATTCCCTGTATTTCTCGTCATATTTAACGGGTTATTGTTTTTGATTGTATTTTTTCTGTGTCTTGTTGTGTCCTTGTTCTTATGGTGTGTGTATTTGGACCCAGTGTCTGGAATAAAGCTGAATTGAATTGAACTGAATATTTTTTATTTACAAATAGAATATTAGCGATTTCTTTGTACTGAAAATGGCTGGAATTGACTGCAGCTGATCGTCTCTGTCCAGTCTTTTCGCCTCAGTGCATTTAACCACAACTGTCTTCGTTCCCTCTGAGCACGAGTGTTCGGTGGAATCCTATAAAACTTTAATTTGCATTCACCAATGTCATTCCTCCTATGCTGGCATCCAAAAACACAGCAGGATGACATTTTAGAAAAGTTGATAGAGCCTAGTCCCTCAGTCTTTCGCCTTTCGGTCACGGTCGCGGGCTTCCTCTTTTGCCTCCAGCTAAAGCTGTGATGTCATTCGTGACGTGGGTCATTAAAGGGTCTATTGCACCTCCAAAATCTTCTCAATTGCATTCCTGACTTCATCATCACAGTGAAAATCATGACCACAGAAATGAGACTTCAGTTTGGGATACAGATAAAAGTCAGACTGTGCAGCTCGAGTGAGTCGGTCACGGAGCAACAGTTCTATGCCACATTTTGCTGTTCTCCCACCCCTGATGCTGCATGGATGGACGCGGTGTGGTGGGACAGCAGCAACCAGCTTGAAGATCCATCCACCCCCTGCTTGCCATTATCTTTGCTGTAGGGTTGCTGAAGGGTTAGGGTTAGGGTTAAAACTCCGGTTTTATGATCAACATACCTCGCTTAGTAGTATGCCTACACCCCTCAGCTGTTCTTGAAAAGTGTCCTGATATGTGTGCAGGGCTGCAGCTCCTACAGACACAAATGAGTTTACGGCTACATATTAGCAAAACAAAACAAAACAACATGTAGTAACAGGATGAGGATAAAAAGTTTGTAAATGACCGAATAAACTACTACTACTACTAAATCGGGTGACACATCAGCAGATAGGCTACCCGTTGCAACAAAGTATCAAATGCAGGCCTAAATAAATAACTTCTTAAAAGCGGGATAACAAGACATGGACTAGAACAGCTAAGAAAAGACACTCATCCCAGGAACATCACGTAGGTACGGGCCGTACACATACTGTATTATTGCAGGTTGTAGAGAGGGTGCGCTCGATTTGCTTACCCAGCTGTCTAGGAATGATATTAATAGTATTAGTTAGTATTTCGTGGGCACGTTATACCTATTTCATGCCCACAAATTACTATTTCGAGCCCACATTGTACCTACTTCGTGGGAACGAAGTAGCATTTCGTGCGAACGAAGTTGTATTTCGTGCGCACGTTATGTCGTGGCCACAATTTATTTATTTTTTTACCATGTCATCAGAGGGGCTCCGTAGCTCGAACATTTCCTCTCCTTTTTTCTTTGATTGATACGAACATTTGAGTTTCTGTGGACAGTGATATAAAGCTTTATAGTGTACATCTACAGTGGGTACGGAAAGTATTCAGACCCCTTGAAATGTTTCACTGTCTGTGTCATTGCAGCCATTTGCCAAAATCAAAAAAGTTCATTTTATTTCTCATTAATGTACACTCAGCACCCCATCTTGACAGAAAAAAACAGAAATGTAGAAATTTTTGCAAAATTATTAAAAAAGAAAAACTGAAATATCACATGATCAGAAGTATTCAGACCCTTTGCAGCGACATTCATATTTAACTCACATGCTGTCCATTTCTTCTGATCCTCCTTGAGATAGTTCTGCTTCTTTATTGGAGTCCAGCTGTGTTTAATTAAACTGATTGGACTTGATTAGGAAAGGCACACACCTGTCTATATAAGACCTTACAGCTCACAGTGCATGTCAGAGCAAATGAGAATCATGAGGTGGAAGGAACTGCCCAAGGAGCTCAGAGACAGAATTGTGGCAAGGCACAGATCTGGACAAGGTTACAAAAGAATTTCTGCAGCACTCGAGGTTCCTAAGAGCACAGTGGCCTCCATAATCCTCAAATGGAAGAAGTTTGGGACGACCACAACTCTTCCTAGACCTGGCCGTCCAGCCAAACTGAGCAATGGTGGGAGAAGAGCCTTGGTGAGATAGGTAAAGAAGAACCCAAAGATCACTGTGGCTGAGCTCCAGAGATGCAGTCGGGAGATAGGAGAAAGTTCCACAAAGTCAACTATCACTGCAGCCCTCCACCAGTCGGGGCTTTATGGCAGAGTGGCCCGACGGAAGCCTCTCCTCAGTGCAAGACACATGGAAGCCGCATAGAGTTTGCCAAAAAACACATGAAGGACTCTCCGACTATGAGAAATAAGATTCTCTGGTCTGATGAGACCAAGATTGAACTTTTTGGTGTTAATTCTAAGCGGTATGTGTGGAGAAAAGCAGGCACTGCTCATCACCTGCCCAATACAATCCCTACAGTGAAACATGGTGGTGGGAGCATCATGTTGTGGGGGGTGTTTTTCAGCTGCAGGGACAGGACGACTGGTTGCAATTGAAGGAAGGATGAATGCGGCCAAGTACAGAGATATCCTGGAGGAAAACCTCTTCCAGAGTGCTCAGGACCTCAGACTGGGCCGAAGGTTCACCTTTCAACAGGACAATGACCCTAAGCACACAGCTACAATAACAAAGGAGTGGCTTCAGAACAACTCTGTGACCGTTCTTGACTGGCCCAGCCAGAGCCCTGACCTAAACCCAATTGAGCATCTCTGGAGAGACCTCAAAATGTCTGTCCACCAGCGTTCACTGTCCAACCTGACAGAACTTGAGAGGATCTGCAAGGAAGAATGGCAGAGGATCCCCAAATCCAGGTGTGAAAAACTTGTGTCATTCCCAAGAAGACTCATGGCTGTACTAGCTGAAAAGGAGCTTCTACTCAATACTGAGTACTTCTGACCATGTGATATTTCAGTTTTTCTTTTTGAATACATTTGAAAAAATTCTACATTTCAGTTTTTTTCTGTCAAGATGGGGTGCTGAGTGTACATTAATGAGAAATAAAATGAACTTTTTTGATTTTGGCAAATGGCTGCAATGACACTGAGTGAAAAATTTCAAAGGGTCTGAATACTTTCTGAACCCACTGTATGTCCCAAAATGGGAGCCACATCCCTTGTTTCGACCTGTTCCTGTTCACTTCCACTATCCAACCTGCCTGAAGTCTTTAACAATTATCCCACAGCCAAAACAGTCATCATCTGAACAATTTACCGTCTGGTCGCCCTCACACTGTTCGTTATAAAATACTTTGAGAGGCTTGTTAGAGTGCGATGTTTACCACAGTGTTATTTTGGTTGGCACTATTTTTTCATGCATAAGAATATGCACTGTGTATTTAATAAAGGCGGAGCCCACCTGCGTGCTTGTGGTTCCTAGCAGAGAGAGAGAGCGGTGCTTTATGGTTGCCAGTTAAAATGAAGCATGTCTCCTGTCGTGTATGGGCATTATGATTAAACTAGGACTTCTGCAAAGATGTCCGCTAACGTAACGGAGTCGGGTTACAATGGGACTTGTTACAACGGCTGGGATGATTGGAAGAGGCTTTAAGAGTCCAAGAGGTGACTTCACAGCAGTGGTACGTGTTTTAAAACGACTTTTTGCCTATTTGTTTTTGCATTAGTTATAGATATAAGTAGGATATGTAAATACAAAGATGGATGCCAGTTGGAGCTGAGAAGAAACGCTCGTAATTTTTGTCTCCCACTGTGTTTTGTTTGTATATCTATATGTAGAAATCACAGAATCTGTAGGTTGCAGGCAAACACTGCCAATGCTGTACACTGAACAGACAGAAATTAAAAGTAAAGAAATATGAGCATATTAAGTTTAATTCAATGTGAGAGAAAGCGTGGATGCCCTTTGCAGGACTTTGACAAGGTAATAGAGCTGCTGTTGTGGAAACTAACAATTTTTTTTGCGCTTGATATGCTTAAAACATGAAATCATATCTACAGTTTTGATGGTGCTGATTCAGCCTGAGCTCAATGCTAAATGTCACAGTAGAAGCACTGAATTTGTGTAGAAAGTTGCTCACAGAAAACAGTTAATGAAGCCTTGTATAATCACAATGACGCTTCAGAAGGTTGTAATAAGTGTTTAGGTCACGGCTGTACCAGCTGTGTAAATTACACACAGCTGTAGTGTGGAGACCGTCTGGATCTTGCTGCTGTGTGATGCTGTTTTATTAAAAAAAAAGAAAAGTGATGTTTTGCATTTGTTTTTTTGGCGTGAAACAGAGTCTGAAAGCAGATTTCTGGTGTTGGCTGTGAGCTGGAGATGATTTTCTGGGTAAAAGAATGGCAAATTCCCTTGTAGAAGCTGGACGTTTCCTTAAAATATGTCTTCTTTTTATTCTTTTGTGCTGTTTTTTCTCATTGGTATGGTATTGTGTCTCGCTTGTGTTGTATATTTGTTTTGTCTTTATGTGATGTGCAGTGGCGGCCGGCCAATAGAGGGCGCCCCCCCCTTTCCCGGTGTTTTTGATTTTTCATTTTTAAAATAAATATTTTTAAAAATAAACAATAATCAGTTATTTTTAGCACCATGCATGTTTAAATTCGCAACTACGTGGTTCAGTCGATGGTGAAGCAGAAAATTGGTCTGAAACATTTGGAATAAAAATAATTAACAGTAAATTTGAATGTTTGTGGATGAAAATTAAAGAAGGAAAAACCAGAAGTGGACAAAAACTAATGATTTTATTATTCTAAAAACAATTAACTCACATAAAAACTGCTTTCTTCAGAAGCACAAAAGCTGGAATTTATCACTGCTGCCATTATTTTTCTCTTCATTTCAGAAGTGAATTATCTTTTTATTCCAGGTATCCAGTTATTTATCAACAAATTGATCTTCTTGGTATTCCAGAATATCAAAAGTTGTTGAAGTTGTTCAATGATTTAAAAAAAAACTTTCATACCTTTTATTATTTGTTCTGTATTGTCACAAGTAAGATGCAATTTAAAAATCAAAAAATAAATAATAGTAATTTACATGCGGTGATTTCTGATTTTCTGCTGGGATTTCTCGTCTCTTTATGGGGATTTTGCATGTTTTTGTGCTTATTCCACACCTTTTGTGGCAGCTGTGTGTCCTGATGTTGGAATGTCTCATTTTTTCTAGATTTTGTGTTTTTGTTTTGATTTTGCATCTTTTGTGACATTTTTCCTTTTTTGTAGTGATCAGATTTCCGTTTTTACCAGAACTCCAGTGTGTGTTTCATTTATCTGAATTTGCTTAAAATGAAAGATTTCAAAATCTGCATAAAAATCCTCTAAAAATTCTCAACATTTGTCCGCTGTGAGAAACACCTGTAAAATTACTACCTTTTTTTCCTAAAATAACTCAAAAATAGCTCAAAAGTTTGTCACATTTGTCCAAAAATGATCACAGAAATTGTTTAAAACTTCACAAAAATGATCTAAAATCAATCAAATATCAATTATCTTCAGACTGTGACTCCTGGATGGATTTAAGCTGATCTGGTGTCAGTTTTTACCAGAACTCAGATGCATTTCTCCTCCTAAATGTCGTGTTTCTATCTGCTGGACTGATGAAGTTCTGAGGCTCAGAAATGATGGAAAAAGTCCATTAAAAAGTGATAAATCTGGAGCCACCTCTGTGGACTTCAAGGACCCTGGAACTCTGAAATATCCCCAGTATGAAGGCAGAACTCTGATCATTAATAAAGTTATGGAAGTAAGAACATTATTGAAGTTAGATTCAGAAAATGTTCATAATGACTCAAAGAATAGTTCAAAAGTTCATGAAATGTGTTTAGCAGAATTCGAATGTGTTTTTCATTCATCAGATGCTGCTCAGAATGTCATTAATGTCCAAAACTACACAAAGATCCTGTCAAGTTTCTCAATATTTTCCAATAAAAATTCCAAAATTCTTCAAAATGACAAAAGAAGTTCAAAATTACACTAAGTTGTCCCAAAATTATTAAAATTTGTCTTTAAAATGACAATAAAAGTGACTTAGTATTTACCAAGAATGACTCAAAAAACTGAAAGAAATTGGTCGGACTGTCATTGTAGGAACATCTGGTCTTTGGAATTCCAGAGGAGATGACAAACTCAGACAAGAACAGAACTCTCTCCTCGCCCTACAGAAACACTCCCAGTTTCTGGAGGAAAAAATTGGGATACATGTATTTCTTTGTGTGCTTTCATTTACAGTAAAGGACATTCAGACCTCCTGCAGAGAGATGGAGTTCTCTGCAAAACTTTGACATATTGGAAGAACCATTTGAAAGACAATGACTCTCACTTTATGCCGTGAATGTTTCTTTTAATCAACAATGAGTACGTTTATATGCAGTCAAAAACCCTTTCTTAACCAGAATATTAGCAATAACCTGGTTGCGTACGGCCATGTAAACACCCGCAAAAACCCGAATATGCTCATATTCCAGTTTTTAAAAACCCGAATAAGACCCCTGGGTTACTCCTTTTCTAACCCGAATATCTCGTCATATAAACGCACATCGGAATATCCCCATCGAAAGGAACAGTAATTTGCGTTCTGCGCATGTTTCAACCGAAAGGAATCTTGGTCTTTTGAGTACTGCAACTACTTGTATGCCGGAAATACACAAGGAGAAGTAAACAGACATGGTAAAACCCACACGCGGCAGCACAGCATCACACTTTTGGAGCAAGGAGGAAACGGACTACTTTATTAGCATTGTGAAAGACATGAATATAATGTCTTTCATTGACGGCAGAAAGTATTGAGATACCGACAATGAATTTGCGTCATACCATTGTCAGCGCGTCCCGGTTTGGATGGGAATATCCCAATTGATTACGCTGACCATGTAAACAGGAGTAACTCTGTCTGTTTATCCATGTAAACGGGTTATTCCAAATGTTTCAGAAACCGGAATATTGACCTTAACCCGAATATTGACTGCATATAAACGTACTGACTCATTCAGACCTAACCTTCCTTCCCCTCTCAGGAATGCCATCCCTGCCTCCTCTCCAGGATCTGATAAGGCTCATAAAATTTTACGACCTGTCTTAAGAACTGGTGGGAGACTGCTACAAACCAACTGTTTAAACTGAAACAGAAAATCCTCAAAATTCATATTTCTGAGATGTATTTTATGTTTTCAGGTTTACCAAAATTACAGAAAGGACTTCATCTGTAACATATTCAAAAATTGTGCTTTTATATAGAATAGAACCCAAATTAATGAAATTTCTTGTTTAATCCAATTTCTTCCACAGTCCCACAGCGCCCCCTATCGACGGCAGAGAACACAATAATGTCAGAATGAATTCCTATTATTTATTGTGAATTCTTGTGTTATTCAGGTTGGAAAAGGTGAAAACTGTGTCATTCATTACCATATGTAGAACATGTTACCATATCTTCACTGAGACATGTATTTTTAGTAAATAGAGCACATTCACATCTAGTTTTATTGAATTAAATAACTCACATATTTCTTAGCCTATACAATCAGGGGCATGTGTTCACTGTTGCTTAAGGTTGATGCTACGGGTACGGACCCGTACCTGTAGCATCTGTACTAGAGGTACGGACCCGTTAAGGTCACTGAAGAGCTGGCGCCGGTTAACTACTATTTGCTGCACATTACAGGCAGTTTATATGAATGACTTTGACGGCAAACATTGTATAATTTAACCAAAAATACACCGTCTCCTCTCACACTTTAGACATTGCAGTTTTTACGCTTTTAGACGCCGTGTCTAAATTGTTTGAAGTCCAGTTCCTATTAATTAGTTTACCGCGTTCAGTGGTGGAAGCGGCTGACGAACTCCATTGCAAATGTTCCCATTTAATTTCGGACGCTAATTTACAAGATAAAGTTAAGGATGTCGAATATGAAACAAACACTCGTGAATGGTGAGGAGCAGCTCTTTAATTCGGCATGAATTTAAAAAAAAACCCACAAACTCGATTTACTGTGATATTGTGAGATTTGTTTGTGGTGATGTAACTTAGCCATTCAACAGAGTCCGCTAACATTAAAGTGACTGACGTGCAGTGTCTGTGTTGACAGACGTAGAAAATACGTCAGGGTTTTGTTTAGGTTGTTAATATGTAATAGTCTGTCGCTACTTTTGAAGGTAAAAAAATACTTGTAGTTTGCTGGCTGTTAGTTCCGCCATTTGTTTTGTTTGCTGTTTGTGCTTTATTAGAACAGGGTCACGTGAATAAAAAGTTTTGCTATTTTTAATAGTAGTGCTGATTTCAACCCCCAAATCGCTGTCCGTGAAAAAGTCAGATAATGATATTTATAAGACATTATGCATGATAGAAAAGAGAACAGCAGATGACTGACATGACAGGCTCGGCACGCAGATTCACCTCGAATCACGGAAGCGCCTTCAACACTGGGATTACCAAACCGGCTCATTAATATTTATGTACGTCGGATTACCAGCCAATCACAAAGCGCGTTCGTCAGCCGACTCATTAATATTCATGTCCGTCTCATTAATATTTATGGTAAGGCAAAGTGCCGTCTCCGTAGACCACAGGCTACGGGTACGGTCGGTATCTGTAGACACTTCCGTTGCTTAATGGGATTATGGTGAGGAATAAACAGATCGCGTTTGTGCGTTTAATATCACATATTTTAATCCATTCTTGATCATCTCTCTTCCCCTGTTCTCTGAAGACAGAAGTGATCAGATTACTAGGAAAAATCATGTGAAAGCTCTTTCCTCCGCCCACGGGCCTCCTGGCCAGATAAAGGCCGGACAGCGCCCCTGCTCGCTCTCTTCTTCCTTTTGTCCTCTCTCTCTGAGGTGCTCCACGGCGGAGCCTCTAATATTCCTATCTAAGACGTGTTCTTTTCTTACTTCACTCTTGAAGGCAAAACCTTTCATTTGAGGCTCTGATTAAAAACTTCTGCAACTACAGTTTATTGTGGTCTAATGAACATCTTTATGGCATCCATTTTAGAGTAAATAATTCTTACAACAATGTCACAAAAAAGTTGTAAATGATTCTTTCTCTAATCAGGACTATTGTAAATACTAAAATGATCTATCTATGCATACACACTGGGGTGTTAATGTCGCTCTGTGCTATCTAAAGGGGCCCTCGTGTTGTTATAGACCATCTAAAAGAGGACCCCCATCATTCTGTACCACCAAAGTGTGGACCTTATTCTCTGTCAGCCATAAAAACAATCATTTTTGTGAATAAAGTTCCACTTCAATTGAAAATAGATCAACTGAGGCAACTATGCTATTATTTAGCATTACACTCACCTTCCTGCATTAATATTTTTGAAAATAATTTTCAAGTATTACATCTTCCTGTAGATTGTTCCAAACAAACTGAATGAGGCTTATTTCATTTAATGAGACTTCATTAATTTTCCATTTTAGAGTAAATAATTATAACAACAATGTCACAAAAAAGTCAAAACATTTATTTGTGACATTGCTGTAAGAATTATTTACTCAGAAATGAATGCTAAAAGATGCTCATTAGACCACAATAAACTGTAGTTGCAGAAGTTTTTAAATCAGAGCCTCAAATGAAAGGTTTTGCCTTCAAGAGTGAAGTAATACAGAGGCAATACAAAGGTCCAGTTTGAAATTCACACTTGTCTCATTTCATAGTACTTTCATGCATTTGTTCTACACCAGTCATCGTGATTGAATGTAGTTTTCTACTTTTTTCTGTTTAACTGACTCCATCATCTTTCCCTAGCTGCCCCTACATTCTGATCATCACCTGTGTCAGAGTCCAACCTGTCTCTGTCCACATTTATTTATTTATTTTAGGATAATCTGCTAGACATCTTTGGAACACAGCAACAGCTAAATGGATGGTTCGACACGTCCATAAGGAAGAGACTGACTGAGCCAAAGAGCAAGAAAAATTGCAACCTGTGGTTACAATATCTAACAAGATAGCTGCCAGTGATGGGTGAAGTGTCTCCAAATCAGCCTAATGATCATCAAACACTGCTGACATCATGAAATTTTAACTCACTCTTGAAAAATAGTTACATATGCAACCATTTTGGTTGCACATATGCAGCTGCATATGTGAGACTTTCTTGGGATTATTATATGTAAAGCCACATTACCATGTCTCAGAGTGGACAAGTGGTTGTCTATTGCATAATAGCTGTTAGCATCGTGGCTGATGTCAGCTTGAGGAAAAATACCACTGTTTACAGACAGGGATGTGGAGTCGTAGTTAAAGCTGCCTATTTCCTCTCATTGACTTCACCCATGGTGTTAATAGCTGCTCGTTTGATAATCCCATGTCAGAGCAGCCTGTTTGATCCACCCGCCCATGAATGTGAATCAGTGGAGCCAGACCAGACGTAGACACACGAAGAGTTCAATTGATGTGAACTGGGGCCTATTTCACGAAGCAGATTTAACAAACTCTGAGTTTAATCCTCAACTCTGAGTTGATCTACTCTGAGATAGAAAGTTTTCGGTTTCACAACGGCTGATTTGAGTTGGGTTAATTAACTCGTAGTTTCACTCGGAGTTACGAGCGTGCACCGCAACTCTGAAAAGACAGCATCAATGGAACCCCGATTCGACGAGTCACCATGGAAACGGGGAAGCGAAAGGCTGCGTTTTTGAACTGGAAGTTTTTAACGCGCTCATATGGCGAGTTTGAACACGTTTTTAGAAAGAAGTGCAACACCGCTGCAGCTGCAAAAGAGAGAGAGACGGCGTGGAGAACACTGCTGCCCGGATCAATGCGTAAGTTTAAATGTAGTCCTTTGTAATCGTAATAATATTACAGGGAATAACTGTCTGAGTGGCAGCCTAGTAAGTTATTTCATTTACCGGTAGGTGAAATCCCGCTGGGCAGAAGTGCTCGGGGCAGCAGCTTAAGATGAAATATAAAAACATTGTTCAAACAGGTCAGACTTCGGCATTATTTCATGGAGGTACTTCATGTTGATCATGTTTTACATTGTAAAGTAGCCTAAATATTAAGTGGCTGTTTGACTGTGCAGTTGTTTTATCCACACATAGCCTAAATGTCTGCATCCATATCATGTCCTGTTAAATAATTAAGCCTATTTAAACTAACACAGACTTCTGCTCAGCCAACAGAAATAATCATATATATGATTATTTAGTTCTCTTTTGTGTCTTTTTTTGTCTTTTGGCCCCTTCACAGCACAACAGACCTTGTAATTGTAAGTAGGCAACACTCCAAAGATTGATCCAAATGGTAGTTTAAGTTTACTGAAACATGTCACTGATCTAGGATGAAGAGGATGAAACTGTGTCTGCTGCCTTTACAGAGGGGGATCCAGAAAGGCATACAGAGGTATGTTACTGATAGTTCTCTTCTCATTCACATTTTGGGTGGAATATAGAGTGTGACATTTAGCCTACACTGAAGTATTGCACATTCTCATCTTTTTTAACAGAGCATGGCTGGACAGCAGCAGTATAAAGCAGGAAGGATGGCCCTTCCTGCTTTATAGAATTATAAACCGCGTCTCTGTTTTCTTTGTGGAACTTATCTGTGTAGGTTTAGTTTTAGTAACTCTTTACAGTGTCTGGGCCTTTCCAGAGTGGTGTTGTCATTTATTCCTTAGCTGAGACATTATTGGGTTACATATGCAGCCAATCACACTGGGAAATCCTAAAAGAAACTAAAATGACTAATCCTAGTCTGAGGCTGCAGCACAATGTCATTAAGAGAATATGATTTAAAATGAATTTAACAGATCTCTACATCATTCACCTGCAATCCTGTGGAACTGCTCCTTGATGCTCTGGCAGGTTTATGTCCAGGAAAACCACAATGATGGTAAAAATTGTTCCAGGGCCAGGAACACTTTTCTGAATGTCCTCCATACAGTTGTCTTACTCTGCATCTCTGACATCATATAAAAACTTCCATTTGCAAAGAACCGCAGCGCAACACACAATATCTGCTGGATGTGAGAGCATGACTGCGGCTGGTAATGTAAATGTAAGGACGGATTAGGTTGTTTATGTAGATTATAGACTTGAAAAGATTACGAAACGGTACCGCTCAAACCGATAATTGTCCGGAAATGCGAGAACATTTATGCTCGGTCTGATAACAATCTACCGACAAATATTTAATTATCTGTGCAGTAATGCTGCTCCTTTATCCACTGGATCGTTAATAAAAGCTGTTCTACGCCAAAACTCGCTCGCTTACTGACTGAATGAATGAGGAAATGAAACAGCGTGTGGCTGAAAGAGGGCGGAGACAGAGAGAAACCCGAGGTTTTCTCAGATAAACCTGCTGGCGAGCAGGTTAGAGTCATAGAGTCTGTTACTGCGGTAACTGACCGAGAGTTGAAGTTACCCCTCTTTGTGAAACAGGCTTGAGTTACCCCTCTGTCTCAGGGTTAAGTTACCTCGCTTCGTGAAACGGAAAACTCTGAGTTTCCCTCATTTCAGGGTTAAGAAACTCAGAGTTTTCAGTGAACCTGCTTCGTGAAACAGGCCCATGGAGACACACCTCGGTCACATGACTTGAAGGTATTATTTTAACATGAACTGGAACTTTAATACAGACTGAGCCACTCAGTGCTTCACACTGTCCAGCATCAACACAGACTATGAGCTGGTTTTGTTTCATATATATGAGGATGAGAGAAGAGTATTTTCTAATGTAGTATTACTATATTTACTTCAGTAAGTGTTCTGCTACTGCTATAGCCTATGTAACAGACTAATTTCCATCACTGACAGAAAACAACTTTTGCAAAAACTTAGTGAAGTGTTATCACTGTTTATTTTCTCTCCTTTTTCTCTTGACTTTGCTTCATTGAAAGACAGATTTTTATTGCTGAGACATCGACACTCCTCACTCACAGTTCACTAATGTTCACTCCTGAATAAGAGACAGGACTGAAGTATTTCATATAAATTGAAATAATTCTGTCAACAATGATTGGTAATAATACTTTGTTAGAACAAATTTAGTTGATATTTTAATGTCTTTTCTCTGTCAGTAAAAGGTCTTTGAATCATTATTAATCAGCAATAAAAAATAAGGAAAGGTTTCCGCTTTGAACACACGAACTAAAACCTGTAATAATAATAATAGATTTAAAGGACACCCACCTTGTCAGCAGTGTTTCTTTCTGACCTTCCTCCTGCTGCGTTACAGAGTCACAGACTGTTGGAAACTGAGATCTGATCCACATATACAGAACTTTAAAACATCAGTGTGTGTGATTGTGTAACAGGTGGAAGGAGGGCTGTGAGGGGTTTTGCATGTTTTGTCAATTCACACTTTGTCATTCTTTTTATACGGTTCATTTCTGTAGGCAAATCCTTGTAGGCAAATGTTCTCCTGGTTCTCTCCTTTTCCAGGGAGATCAGAACCCAAACTGAGCACCAGAGGCTCATATTTAAAAGAAAAAAACAAGGACAGGCACTCTGAGCTCAGTCAGTTTATTTTATTTGAATACATACTTCTGACAAAAGTATGACAAAAGATAAAAGGTAAATAATCAGTCTTAGAAAAATTAGAAAAAAAATCTGCATATAGACATCACTTATACACGTAAAAACTTCTTTTCATCAATAGTTATTATTTAAGCTATTACTAATTTGTTTTCATCACTAGCTTCCTCGTCATATTTGTGGCCCTGAAGTTGCACAGGATCGGATAGATGATCTCAAAGCCTCTGTGCAAGTCGGCCATATTTTTAGGTCCTGGGATTAAACACAATTTCAATATTAGAACTCATCTATGTCATGACTAACTCAGCACATGTTCTAAAGACTCACAGAAGTGAAACCTGGTGATAATTTAAGAAAGAGCACAAGAAGATGTTCTCAAGAGGCCAACACCTAAAAAACCTTCTAAATCTCCTAAAGCCTCAGAACCTCAGAGGAACTTACAGAACTCCATGAAAGACATATTCAGTGACCCTAAAGGACTGCTGGGCCTACATACACAGGAACTTCTAGAACCCTCTCAAAAAGCACTGGAACTGCCTTAATGTAGGCCCTAACCGTTCTAGTTACAAAACATTTAGAACCTCCAACAACCAATAGAATAAGAGAAATTACTTCTTGAATCACCACAGTGGCCATTAGACCCTCTTAAAAGAGCGCTACAGGTGTGGAAATAACACCCAGAACAGGGGTCGGCAACCCGCGGCTCCGGAGTCGCATGCAGCTCTTTTAGCCCTCTGTTGTGGCTCCCTGTAACTTTGGAAAATGGTTGATGCTAGAGGTACGGACCCGTACCCGTAGCATCTGTACTCGAGGTACGGACGTGTTAAGGTCACTGAAGAGCTGGCGATGGTTAACTACTATTTGCTGCACATTACAGGCAGTTTATATGAATGACTTTGACGGCGAACATTGTATAATTTAGCTAAAAATACACCGTCTCCTCTCACACTTTACGTAGACAAAGTAGTTTTTACGCTTTTAGACGCCGTGTCTAAATTGTTTGAAGTCCAGTTCCTATTAATTAGTTTACCGCGTTCAGTGGTGGAAGCGGCTGACGAACTCCATTGCAAATGTTCCCATTTAATTTCGGACGCTAATTTACAAGATAAAATTAAGGATGTCGAATATGAAACAAACACTCGTGAATGGTGAGGAGCAGCTCTTTAATTCGGCATGAATTAAAAAAAAACATTTACTCGATTTACTGTGATATTGTGAGATTTGTTTGTGGTGATGTAACTTAGCCATTCAACAGAGTCCGCTAACATTAAAGTGACTGTGACAGGGTCTGTGTTGACAGACGTAGAAAATACGTCAGGGTTTTGTTTAGGTTGTTAATATGTAATAGTCTGTCGCTACTTTTGAAGGTAAAAAATACTTACAGTTTGCTGGCTGTTAGTTCCGCCATTCATTCCGCAGATTCACCTCGAATCACGGAAGCGCCTTCATCAGCGTCGCCGGCTCATTAATATTTATGTACGTCGGATTACCAGCCAATCACGAAGCGCGTTCATCAGCCGGCTCATTAATATTTATGTACGGCTCATTAATATTTATGTTAAGGGAAAGTGCCGTATCCGTAGGCCACAGGCTACGGGTACGGGTCCGTATCTGTAGACACTACCTTGGAAAATAAATTGTTCTGCCTTTCAGGCGCGTTTCAATGCATTTTAATATAGAGAATTTTATTATGAAATTACCGCTCTTATTTTGACGTGTCACTCCACCGGATGTGCAGCTGGGGTTTTTTCCCCCGGGACATGAGAGCGCAAAAGTGATGCAGAGAAGATGGAGAAACAACACCTGTAGTTTCATATCGTTTTGTACTCAAGAATAGCAAGTCTGTATGTTAAAGCTCCACTCCAAGAAAGACACGTCTTGTCTTTTAGTCAAAAGTACTCATGATAGGGTAATACACGTTACTCGAAGGAACACGGCTCGATGTCCAGGCAGCAGGTCAGAGAGTCAGAGGAGTGTCGTCTTGGAAAATAGGGCAGCGACTTACCGGAGAAAAGTTATTAGCTTAAGATAAATAGATAAATAGATTTTACAAGTTAAATAGACATTCGCAAAATATTGATTTCCAGCTAACATTAGGTAACATATGAGGTCCAGGAGCAAAAATGACATTAACCAAGTAAGATAAACATTAGTGGAAGGACACAATTTAAAAAAATGAATCTATCTAATTAGAGGCTTTGTAATTAATTAATCACGACTGATTAACAAGGGCATAGAGGTAAAAAAGCGATATATGCAGTGTTGTCTTCATTTTAAATGCCAAAAGGATTTTGCGGCTCCTGGTGTTTTCTTTTCTGTGGGAAACGGGTCAAAATGGCTCTTTGAGTGTTAAAGGTTGCCGACCCCTGACCTAGAACCTCATAATACCGCCACTTCAAGAAACACTAACTACCTTAAGGAACCCTAAAACCTCCCTAATAACCATTAGAAGTGCTCCATGAACCTCTACAGTGATTACTAACCCCCTTTCTTGACCTCGTTACTGACTCCAGGATCCTCAGTCGAACACTACTGACCGAAAGAACACCCAGAACCTCCCAAAGGGACCAGTGAAACCTCCAGAAAGAGCACCACAGTTATCTTGGGGACCTCTAGAACCTTCTGAGTGGCCACTAGTGTGTCCTAAAGGAGTACCTAAAGTGTGAAAATAACATCTAGAACCTTCTTAATGACCCCAAAATCATTATCTTAAGGCCCTCCATAACCTCCTAAAGGACTATCAGAACCTCATGAAACAGCACTGGACCTAGTTCTCAAAAACTATTTCCAAAACTTCTTATGGTTCACTAGAACCACATAGAGCAACACTAAAACCTCATGGACCCCTGCTTTTCCTCTGGTGTACTACTTGACTGCTACTACTTGAGTACCTTTAGGATTACAAAATGGATTGACCAGAGTCTGACCCACTTGAAGGACTCAGACAACCGTCTGATCCTCTTGCGAAATGGCCTCCAAAATTTCCTAAGTCACATTCTCAAAATGCCTCAACTATGTAAAGGACTCTCAGATGCTCCTCACTGACCACGAGATTTACAGAAGCTCCTCCACTTCCTACAGAACCCTTAGAATATTCTCAGTGCCCAGTCAAAGCTACATGAGCTTGGGTTCCTGCAGGACATCAGAGATTGATTACCGATCGATGTGTCTGAACCTGATCAGTCTGTATGATCAGTAAGTTCAACTCAGTTACCTTTCAATGTGAGGTTCCCCTTGGAAGAGATGATCATGCAGTGGCTGGGCTGCAACCTGTAGTGGATGCAAGGGAACAGCTCCGGTTCATAACTGTGAAGAATGGAGAAGACATAGAACCTCAGTATCATGAGAAAAATCTGATAAATTACCTCCATAACCTCCTCACTAAGGGCTGCACATTGGTATAGTGGTTAGCACTTTCACCTTGCAGCAAGAAGATCCCCGCTTCAAATCCTGGCCTGGGCCTGGGATCTTTCTGCATGGAGTTTGCATGTTCTCCCTGTGCATGTGTGGGTTTTCTCCGGGCACTCTGGCTTCCTCCCACAGTCCAAAAACATGCTGAGGTTAATTGGTTACTCTAAATTGTCCGTAGGAGTGAATGTAAGTGTGATTGTGTGTCTGTATATGTAGCCCTGTGACAGACTGGTGACCTGTCCAGGGTGTCCCCTGCCTTCACCCGAGTCAGCTGGGATAGACTCCAGCACCCCCCATGACCCTAGTGAGGATAAAGCGGTGGATAGACGATGGATGGATGGATAAATATTGTCAATTACAGTGTTGAAACATGTTCTACAAGCTGAAAAAAAATGCAGCTTTTTAGCAATTGTCACTGTCTCCCGCAATTTTATCACAAAAAATAAGCTTAAAACATCGCAACTTTTATCGCAATTTTTTAAAAAAGCTGCCGCGAATTCAGGCATTTTCGGCCACAACAATCACGAAAAACGCCCGCGAAATCCTAGAAGGACTGAATAGTGCACTATTATTTAAAGGGAACCCACTCAGACAACACGAAAACTAAATTAACTCTACAACCTTTTTCATACCCACTTGTACCTGTTAGCGGAACCTTGGAACCTGCAAAACACTGTTTTCCATTCTTCTGGTGTACTATCTTAAGTACCTCAAGGGCTACGAAAACAATAGTTATGACTGGACCTAATTAGAGAAGAGCTAGAACGTCCTGAGCCTCCTTACTAGCAACCAGAGTCTGAAAAATTGCATCTAGAACCTCCTCAGAAATATTGGAACCCCTAAAGAAACGCTGTAAACAACATATAGGACCTCCACAGTTACCTCAACATCCAATTTGAATGAGCAGAACAACTTAAAGGATCTCTAGAAGCTTTCAATAGTGCACTAGAGCTATTTAAAGGAACCTACTCAGAGACGACAAAACTACATGACCTCTAGATCCTCCGTCATCCCACTAGAACCTCCTAATAGAACCTTCAAACCTGTAGAACCCGACCTGGTGTGTTCTGACCTGCAGTGCTCTCTGTGGGCCAGCGCCAGTCTCTCCAGAGACACTGGGAAGCTGCTGCAAGTGGCCATAATGAGCTGGATCTTGAAGTTGAGGAACCGGACGGGGAACCCAAGTTTCTGCATGATGCGAGCAAATCTCCTGGCCGCCACCTTCGACTCTTCTATGCTACTCGAACAGAGAGAAGAGAAAGTCATCCGACGTCCTGAGAACCAGCTCACGGTGTCTTAGCTACCGGACTGACCTTGTGGCTCCCATGCAGATCAGAACCCCAGAACTGAAGATGCTCGCTGTGGTTCTCGGCCTGCGGATCTGTATGAGGACTCTTGGAAACACCTGGAACACAGCAGCGAAACTGAAACCTCATGCAAACACGGTCCACCTGTTGTTGTGGCTTCTGCATTCCTGCCTGTGTACCTTCGGATTGTACTTGACGTTCCATGTGTTCCTGGCGATTAGGTTCAGGTCCAAACGGCAGCCCAGGTTCACCCTTGAGACGACGTTCCTGGACACACAAAACCCGAACAGACATGAGGAACACTGTGATCAAACTAGAAGCATTAAATCCAATAACTATCAGAAAATGGGAAAATGATAACATAAGCATCTTGTTCTGTTCACAACCCAAAGATCTTCACTTTACTGTTACAAAGTTAAACTGAAAATATTCACATTGAAGAAGCTGCAATCACAGAATTTAGAGTGTTTAATAAAATAATTGTTCAAAATGACAAATCTGTGATCAAAATCGCTAACTAACCAAGCTCTATTGTTGCTGCCTCTACAAATTGTCGTATTTCCTTTTCCAACTTATTGATAAATGCAGTGATTATGTTTCTAGAAGAGTCTCCATCTGTTGAACCACAAATACCTCCAAATGAACGTCGAATTACAACCGATCCGACAGAAATTCGTCCTGATTCTAATATCTGCTTAGTGATGTTACGCTTGAGCCACTTTGCTCGACACAGTGCCGAGCTTTTGAAGCGGAAGTTTTCCGAGACGGTGTTTTGATCCCTGCTTCAGCACGCCCACAATCACGTGACTATCAAGAGCGAGGCCTCGTTACGTCACATCGCGTGTCGCGGTGCTTCGCGCGAACTTTGAAGGGGTGGGACATTTCAATCTGTCCAGGTCTTAAAAAGGGGTCTGATTCACTCAAATTGTGGGTTTTTGAGAGGAGGAGATCACGCTAGTGCATTTGCCATTTGTCATTTTGAGAGAAGTTAAGGAGAGTATACATTTAGTTAGAATTTAGTTTAGATATATCTAGTTGCATTAAATACATTAAATAACACACAGATACATATGCATAGATTCACACATACACAACACACATGCATTCATAAAAACACACTACACATATATGCACACAAACATACATATATAACGTTTTTTTTTTTTAAATATTGCAAGTAAAAAGCAGTGTGAGACAAGCAGTCCTGAGGCTTTTTCAGTTTTTTTTTCACTTAGATGCAGTTCTGACACATGACCAGCAGATGTCACTCTTCTGGTTGTGTCAAATGCTTCGAAGCAATGTGTCATTCTGGAAGCAGATGTGTCAAAGTGGTTCATTGCTTGATGAAGCTTCGATTTCACCATCACTATATCTGCTGGAAGCGACCAAATCAGAGCTGAAAATCAGGATTCATTCATCTGAGTGGATTTAAATTGGAACTTTTTCTAATGAGTTTGATTAGATGAAGGTATGGTCTTTAAAATGTCAGAAAATGATGAAAAGTCAGGAAACTGTCAAATGTTTTGTCCACAGATCCTCAGTTTACTGGCATAGAAGAGTAAATAAAAGAGAAAATATTCACATTTAAGAAGCTGAAATTTGATAATTTGGACAGTTTTTACTTAAAAAATGACTCATAGAAATGAATGAATTATAGTTCTTGCTACGAAATTAAACTAGTGGATTAATGAAGCAGCTACTACCTGACACACCTGACTACTGGTTCTAACGGTGAGTTGAAGCTGGCTGAATTATTCTGGGAGTTGTTGTCCAGACAGCTGGCTAAAGGATTCTGGGAATTATGATCCAGACTGGAGCTGACGTCTGGTGACACTTTAGTGCTTCTCTTCTCTTCTGAAACAGGGACAGGGACAACCTTTAAAATAGCACTTGAAACAATGATTTAACATTTTTAAAAGATGTGATATATATATATATATATATATATATATATATATATATATATATATATATACATATATTTCTTTCAAAGAGCTATAAATACCCAAAAATGCAGAGAATTGGTGAAATTTTATAGTCACAGATTGTATAATATCCCTATTTGTTAAAAAAGAAAAACTATTTCTGATGTTGACCTTGACAGATTTGACCTAAGTCTTTTTTATATTTACAGGAAATAATTTGCGAGATATTATATGCAATTTAAAAAAACAAAACAACTAAGGGGTAAAGCTGTAAAACAACAGTTTAGCATTTCCCAGACCTTGGAATTCATAATTTTCCTTTCAGATAAAAGCAAATATTTATGCTAATAAATCCATCCATCCATCCATCCATTTTCTTCTGCTTATCCGGGGCCGGGTCGCGGAGGCAGCAGGCGAAGCAGGTCGTTCCACACATCCCTCCCCCCAGCAACGCTTTCCAGCTCTTCCTTGGGGATCCCGAGGCGTTACCAGGCCAGACGAGATATATAATCCCTCCAGCAAGCTCTGGGTCTACCCTGGGGTCTCAGACGGACGTGCTCGGAAAACCTCCAAAGGAAGTCTCCCTGGAGGCATCCGAATCAGATGACCAAACCACCTCCACTGGCTCCTTTCGATGCGAAGGATCAGCAGCTCTACTCCGAGCTCCCTCTGGATGTCTGAGGTCCTCACCCTATCTCTAAGGCTAAGTCCAGCCACCCTATGGAGGAAGGTCATTTCGGCCGCTTGTATCCGCGATCTTGTTCTTTCGGTCACTGCCCAAAGCTCATGACCATATGTGAGGGTTGGAACATAGATGGACTGGTAAATTGAGAGCTTTGCTTTACTGCTCAGCTCCCTCTTCACTACGACGGTTCAATACAACACCCGCATTACTGCTGACGCCGCACCAATCCGCCTGTCCATCTCTCGCTCCATTTTCCCATCACTCGTGAACAAGATCCCGAGATACTTAAACTCCTTCGTCTGGGGAAGCAACTCCCCCCCCCCAACCCGGAGCGAGCAATCCACCGGTTTCCGGCAGAGAACCATGGCCTCGGACTTGGAGGTGCCGATCCGCATCCCTGCCGCTTCACACTCAGCTGCAAACTGCTCCAGTATGTGCTGGAGGTCAAGGTCTGAGGACACCAACAAAACCACATCATCCGCAAAAAGCAGAGATGCGATCCTGAGGCCCCCAAACCGAAAACCCTCCCCACCACGACTGCGCCTTGAAATCCTGTCCATGAAAACCACAAACAGGATTGGAGACAAGGGGCAGCCCTGGCGGAGTCCAACACCCACCGGAAACGTGTCTGACTTAGTGCCGAGTATGCGGGCACAGCTCTCACTTTGGTTGTACAGGGACCGAACGGCTCGTAGCAATGAGCCTGGGACCCCATACTCCCGCAGTGCCCCCTCACAAAGCCCCTCAGGGGACATAGGCCTTCTCCAGATCCACAAAACACCTATGGACTGGCAGGTCATACTCCCATGACCCCCTCAGCAGCTCCGCAAGGGTAAAGAGCTGGTCCGCTGTTCCACGACCGGGACGGAATCCGCATTGCTCCTCTTGAATCCGAGGTTTGACTATCGGTTGGATGCTCCCTTCCAGCACCCTGGAGTAAACTTTCCCGGGGAGGCTGAGAAGTGTGATACCGCGGTAGTTGGCACACACTCTCCTCTCAGGTCCCCCCTTTTTGAAAATAGGGACCACCACCCCAGCCTGCCACTCAAAGTGCTCTTTCCACCGCTCGACGATATCCCCAGTACGGGTCAACAGTTCTCTACCCCGACTGTACACAGCCTGAGCGAAGCCCTGCCTCCCCTTTCTGAGGCGTCGATCGGTTTGCCAGAACTTCCCCAAGGCCAACCGAAAGTCCTTCTCCATTGCCTCCCCGAACTCCTCCCACACCTGAGTTTTAGCTTCCACAACCGCCACAGCTGCCACCCTTTTGGCCAGCCGGTACCTGTCAGCTGCTTCGGGAGACCCCCGAGCCAACCAGGGTCGAAAAGTCTCCTTTTTCAGCCTGACGGCCTCCCTCACCGCTGCTGTCCACCAATGGGTCTTTGGATTGCCGCCGCAACAGGCACCAGTGACCTTCAGACCACAGCTCCTAGCGGCTGCTTCTTCAATGGAGGCTTTGAACATGGACCACTCAGAATCCATGTCCCCACCCTCCCCCAGGATGCAGGAGAGACTCTTCCGGAGGTGGGAGTTGAAAACCCTACGCCAGACGTTCCCAGTTCACCCGCACAACATGTTTGGGTTTACCAGGTCTGTCCGGCAGTCTTCCCCGCCATCGGATCCAACACATCACCAGGTGGTGATCAGTTGACAGCTCTGCACCTCTCTTCACCCGAGTGTCCAAAACATACTGCCGCAGGTCTGACAATACGACTATAAAGTCGATCATTGACCTCTGGCCTAAGGTGCTCTGGTGCCAAGTACACTTATGAGCAACCTTATGCTCGAACATGGTGTTTGTTATGGACAATCTATGACTAGTACAGAAGTCCAATAACAAAACACCACTTGGGTTCAGATCGAGCAAGCCGTTCCTCCCAATCACCCCCCTCCAGGTTTCTCCATCGTTGCCCACGTGAGCGTTGAAGTCTCCCAGGAGAACTATGGAATCCCCGGGCGGTACCCCTTCCAGGACAGCACCCAGAGACTCCAAGCAGGCCAAATACTCTGAACTGCTGTTCGGCGCATAAGCACAGACAACAGTCAGAGTTTTCTCCTCTGCAACACGAAGTCACATAGAGGCAACCCTCTCGTTCTCCGGGGAGAACTCCAACAAAGCGGCACTCAGTATGGAGCTTGTGAGTATCCCCACACCCGCCCGGCACCTCTCACTTTGGGTAACTCCGGAGTAGGAGAGAGTCCAACCTCTCTCCAGGATTCGGGTTCCAGAACCCTTGTTGTGCGTGGAGGTGAGCCCAACTATATCTAGCCAGTATCGCTCCACCTCCCGCACCAGCTCAGGTTCCTTCCCCGCCAGTGAGGTGACGTTCCACATCCCCAGAGCTAGGCCTCGGTTTCCCTAACCCGGGCGAGGTAGCGGCTTCACCATGTTGTGTTTTCATCGAGGTCTTCTGAATCGCTCCTAGTCTGGTCTACAATTCTACAATTCTACAATTTCATTCAGCAGACGCTTTTGTCCAAAGCGACGTACAACACAAGCAAGAATTCAGACATAAGGAAACCTTTAAAAACAGCCATTTTTACTTTATTCACCCTCTCCTCTATTCTAACTGGCTTCCAGAACCTACGTCCGAGCGATTTCCTTTTTGGGGCCTCTTCTTCTTCTTTTTCTTCTTTGAAACTGTACCTCGGTTAGCGAGCTGGCCTCTGTTAACCGCGACTTTTTAATCATTTTCCTTTTTAATCAAAGAATAGATATCTTCGCTCACTACCTCAACAAACAGCTCAATTTGTTTACCGGCGATTTTTGATCAAGAACCAATTTGATCCCGTTTCACGGTTCTGGCAGGTTTTGCAGCAGCTCCTTTACCTATCTGTCCCTCAGCCAAACCTTCCGGCAGAGACAGACCAAGAGCCTGCGTTTTTTCTTTTTATCAAGCTATGTTTTTTGAGTCAACCCTGAAGAAAGAGCCGTTCTGCTGAGACCGACCGAGCTGAGTCGAACGGGACCAGCGACGCTCAACAATGATCAAAAGGCAGGACGCCGAGACGTTGCCCAGCGACAGACTGCACGGCTGGAGAATCCACCAAGGCGCGCAGTTAAGTTCCTCTCAAGGCAATGTTGTCCCAGCCGAACCTCTGAGCGATCCATTCTCCCACAAAGTAAGAACAGCTGATGCTTTCCGAGTCTGAACTCTGGGGTTGACGTATGTAAATAGCTTGATAGCTCCTGTTTATTAACTCCGTTAGTCACTTCCTATCCATTCATTTTCCAAATTATTAATCATCTCGTCATATCTTCAGCGGTCTGATTACTCATTCCATAATCCTAGTTAGAAATGCAAATCTGAATAATTGACACGCACACACACACACACACACACACACACACACACACACACACACACACACACACACACACACACACACACTCACACACACACTTATTATCTCACACACAAACACCCATTATACTTATTACTGTATTAATCCCTGTATTGTCATTATATTAGTGAATAAATGTCTTTCATTTAGACCAAAATTACAGTCTCTCTTTGCGTTTATATGTGTCTGACAGGTCACTTTTTCCGAGAATTCTCGACTTCAGATATTAGACTGTTTAACTGAATCAATCCATTATCAGTTATTAATTTCTCTACGTTTGTAGAGTGGTGCCCCATTTCATAACGAGCGCTTAATAATTCATAATTCATAAGGAGTTATTCCCTACATTGCTTATTTTAATGCAGTAAAAAAGTGATAGTCCGACTTTGTAAAAGACCAAATCAGTGATTTTAATGTAAACTTAATTTTGGGCCGTTTAATTCAGAGTTAACATGTTAGTTAATTATTTCTTTCTGTGATTTTCTAGATATTTTATGCAATTTAACAAAAATGTTCAAAAAATGACCACCTAAAAACAGTTTAAGAAGTTCATTTTCAGAGTTTACCTGAGTAGTCCAGCAGCTCATCAGGTAGCAAACGGAAAAATTCTTTTTCATTGTCATCATCTTCATCTTCCTCATGAATCCTCGATGAGTCCTAAAAAATAGATCACAACCTGAAAAGATCCTGGTTTATCTGATTTATCTTATTACTGAGCTGCATTACTGTCCAGAAACTGATTTTTTTTTGACTTTGTGGCAAATATTTACCAGAACTATATCTTTAGATTATGAACTATTCTTTCAGAATCAGAACCTTGTTCGTCTCGGTAAAACACTGACAAATAAAATCATTTTAAAATGAATTAAAGATGAATAAATGCTCCAAGTCAACAGTAAGCATTATATGAATGCTAATATACCTGAAAATTTTATTTTATTTCTCCTGCTTTTTTACATTACAGAAAATATCCAGCAAAAATCACAAAAATAAAGTATTAATTTACATGTTTACTGTAAAAAGCAGGTCAAAACTGTCAATAAAGTCTGCATCAAACATCTGTAGTTTTATAAATGCAGATTTGCTCTTTTACGATGCTGTACTGTAAAATTACACTTTTTTTACTTCATTTAATTCAGAATCCATAAAAGCCACTTATATTTCTTTTTGTGTGTTAAAATTGGTTCATAGGGACTTTATTTGTTTTGTTGTGATGGTTTGACACTGTCCGGTTTATTTTGGTGTGACACCGGAAGTGATGCTGCCGACCACTTCCTGTCTAACGGCAACAGACAACGGCTAAGCTTCTTTTGTACCTGCCACACTGTTTTAAGCCTGCAAGCGTAAGCTTAGTACTAAGTGCTAGGGGTTGTATAAGATGTTTCATGCCAGTAATTTATCCAAAATAATATGTTTTACGAGACGTTAGCATAGATGCTAATTAGCCTTTCGCTAGCGTTGGCCCCTTACCCTTTTTTAAATGTACTCTGCTGTGTATAGTAGTCAGGAGACATTATGATTTATTCTTTACATATCAGCTTATACACAATATTCTGTTTCTTGATTACAGTTTTACCATTCACTCGTTCATCAAAAATCCATGCCATGCATTCAGCAAATAAATAGGCGACATAAGGAACAACGATGTGTTTTTTTTCTGAGGTGATGGTTATCTGCCTGCCTAGCAAAGTGCGAGGGCAGGACATTTATCATTTTTTAAATGTAATTTTTTTACCTGTTTACATTTTTATTGAAATTTTCTCCTGTTTACAGATAATAAATATTAATTTAATGTTGACTGAATAAAAAACTGTCCAATATTCTATTTTTACCCAAATTTACAGTTGTTTAACATGTGTTTATGTCCTGATACGTTACATTGCTCTTGCTGCTTCCAGATTTTCTTTCTTTTGTGCAAAATGACTAGCCTAGCCATGCTAGACCCATGTTTCTGAAGGCACAAGGGTCTAGGCACGCTCGACAGGGAGGGAGGCGGGCTAAAAGGTTGTCTATCAAATCACTCTGCAGCAGTTGGGTAGGTATACAACCAATCAACGCAACGAATAGGCTCCTAGAGCGCCGGAAATCAGAGGATGCGGTAGTTCGGTGAAGCCTTATTTATACAGTCAGTGGGTGAAGCTCAAGTATATTACAGACATGTTAACAGAAAGATTATTTAGAGTCGGTGCTAATGGAGCTCAACGACTGTTGTCGTTTTTGTTGTCGACCCTGACAGAGAATTAAATTCGTTGCCGTGGGTTGTCTAGCGCGGCTAGGCTAGTTGTTTCTGGTTGTTTCTGTCAGAATCGTCCCGCCTCTGTCGTCACTTAGTTACGCCTGCCTTCTGACTCTACACTTCATGGTGATTGGTCCGGCCAGTTTTAGGAGCATCCAGCCTCGAGCCTTATGGAGGGTAACTAGACCCACCCTGGCAGAGAATTAAATTTGTTGCTGTGGGTTGTCTAGCTAGGCTACAAAATGACCATAAAGTCAACAAAACCTCGGGGATGTTAATTAATTTTTTGAATATTGAAAGAAAGCAGCTCAGAATTAATTATTTACTCACGTTTACGATGTACTTGTCGAAGAAACGCTCCAACGCTGATTCGTCCATGATGGAAGAGGCTTCAGGTTTCAGTTGCTGACTTGAAAATCAGTTTTAACTCATTTACATTCAAACAATTTTGGTTGTCAGGAGACGGTTGCTAAGAGACGAGAGGACAAAAAGCAACAAAGATGAACAAAACCTGAGATGATTTTAATTCAGGCAGATAAAATTGATTTGTTGTGAGTATTGTTCAGTAGACAACACAGTAAACATGAAGGAACCTCAAGTATCTGAACTATCTGTGAGTGTATTTATTGACAGCATATTTAATCAAGTTAACACAATAAAATCTTGAAAGTGAATGAATATATGATTATAAAACATTTTAACTGGCTTTTGGATGAGAACATTTTCACCTTTAAGGTCTTTAAGGTGTGACTTTTTTTATTTTCATGTAAACAAAGTGACATTTAACAGGACTAAAATCAATAAAATGAACAAATATTCTGTAATTATAATCACATTTTGGTGGAAAAAAATAATAACCACATTTCATGATTTTAAAATCCATATTATTCAGTAAAGTAGAAAAAATATGTGGCAGGTTTGATGTGCTTTTTACGGAAGACTGATATTGAAGACAAAAATAGCCTAATATTAAAGAGAAAATAACTTGAGACAGCAGAAGAACACAACAGAAACACAAAGATTGTATATACACTGAGAAATTGATCAGAATCACCACTTTGTGCCATTAGATCATCGTTGTTTCTACACAATTATGAAATTACAAAGGGATTTTCTTGTATGTGATGTGCTTTTTATTGTTTTTAATCAAACATACAATTCTACATTTAGCAGACGCTTTCATCTAAAGTGACACACATCTGAGAGTAGATACAACACAAGGAAGGATGTAGTCAGGAGAGAACAACCCGGATAAGTGACATAAAACCAGTTCAAGTGTGATAATGGGGCTGTGATGTTTACAGGCAGTGCAGACATAATAGGAGTTTTTTTGCAGTCTGTCTAGTGCAAAGGTGTTCATTGAAGACCTGAGTTTTTGTCAATCTTGGCACCCACGTTTCTAGCAGACTTTGGGGTGATTCGAGCTTGATGCTGATTTCTTGTTGTATAGAAAGACTGGCTGGGATGACAAGGAGCTCAGTAGTTGGAGAGGTTGAGTTGAAGTTGGCGTTTTTTTTATCCATGCCGAGATATCTGCAAGTCATGATGAGATCCAGGCAGAGACAGTGTGGTCGTCTGGGGAGAATGACAGGAAGAGCTGGGTATCATTAGCACAGCAATGGTATGAGAAACCCTGGGTGTGAATTATTGCACCAAGTGAGGTTGTATATGTCACAGTAGAGATGCCAATTCAGTAGAATTGGCAATTCTCCTGGTAGAGATGCCAATCGCAATCTTTACGAGGAGAATTGCCAATTCTACTGAATTGGTTAAGGTTAGGATTAGGGTTAGGGTTAACAATTGCAATGTCTACAAGGAGAATTGGCAATTCTACTGAATTGCCATCTCTACTGTGACATATATGTCAGGTCTTTGCTTTTAAAGTGTACCGAGTGAATAGAGACGCAGATAGACTCTCCTTTTCGGTCTGTTAGTGGCTGTGCCTTTGAAGAGCACTCCTGTTTGTTTACTCTGGAGTCTCAAATTGGGCGTGATGCTTGGTTAGATTTCCATCAGGAGCTGGCTGGAGGTCATTGCAGGGGGCCAACCTGAGTCCTGTGAAGTCTTCAGCTGCCTATGTTTAGCTGAGTACTGCCCTAGTGCTTCTGCGAAATAAAAAAATAAAAAGCCTCCATGGAATTCAGTGAGAGTGGAGGGGAAATTGGCCGCAATTCTGTTACTCATTCCATGAAAGATCCAGAGACCTAAATGATATCCTCAGTGGACTTCTGACAATCTATCTTTCTTATAGCTTAATGAATATTTGATGGATTGTGAGTGTACCGCCCTGCGGTGTTTACATTTTTAGTTCCTAGTTGGACCTGTTTAAGGAATGGACCAGTTCAAGCAACAGCAGGGAAATCATAAAACGAGTCTTCTTCATAACGGAGTTCGGTCAAATCTTTGTGAGTAATTATGCATCAACATTGCAGTTTACAGTTTGAAGCAACATGTTAATGCACTTTATTACGTTTGTGACTGTGTAAGTTTCACTTTCATTAGACAACGTAACCTCAGTAGCATGCTTCAGGTTTAGCAAAGTGGATTTGTTTACATATGATTCATTGACGTAATGCATGTAATGGTGTCGCAGTTCTTAATATTGTGGACATGTAATTTCTATGCATTAAGAGCATACGGTTTATTGTGTTGATATTGAGAATACTGTGTGATTTGTAAACACTGATCTATGGTGTAACTTTACTTTATTGTGTGATAGATACAACAGACATTGCATTTTTGTAATGTTTATTTGTTCAGTCTTACAGACTTAAATGGAGGAAAACTTAAGGAAATAAAACTGAGGAAGAAAAGAGAACAAAAGACAAAACATCAATCCTCAACAAGACTTCTGGAGTTTCCCTTCTTTACGCTGTTAACTATCTGTCTAGCTGTACAAAGCTGACGTCGTACTGTGAGGGCAGAATAGTGAGAATGAGTCAGCCATATAAATTGCTATGAGAACTTCTACACGCTTAAATAAGTTCTGAAATAATGTCACATACACAGAGGCTTTAATAAAAACAATAAATAAGTAAATAGATAAATACAACAACAATATCAACAAAATGATGGACTGGCGATGGAAGGCTTCTTAAAGACTCATTGTTGCAAAAGCTATAAATCACAAAGAGGGAAATAACAAATTACATTTCAGTCCTGCACAATGTTTAGCTTGTAAGCCACAGCACCCATACTAGCAAGCTTTATTGTATAAAATTGTGGAAACTGTCACGAAAGGGACAGGTGTGAATCCATGCAGCAGGCAGACAGACAGGCATGTGATTTGAAGAAAACAAGGTTTAATTGATTAAACTGAAATAAACACGCAAAATGCAGAAGCACAGGAACAAACAGAAAGGTAATGAAAACTAAACTAAAAGCGACGAACTTCTGCTGTGGTGAGTATTAAATAAGATAACAAAACCAAGGGTGGACCCGAAGGCCGAGGAAAAACTAAACATAAATCAAAACTAACCTAAGAGGTAACTCACAAAAAGTCCAGCCATCGGGAGACGGAGTCGGAGGGGGGCAGAGACTAAGAAAGAAGACGGGGGATTGGGAGCAAACGGAGCAGAGGTAATTACAGGTGAGGCAGACACAAACATCCAGGAAGTGGGAGATGCATAGCGGAGAATAGTCCGAACGGAACAGAGAGAGAGTCCAAGCAGGATGACTGACAGAGGAGCGCGTTAATGAGCGGGGAGAGTAGTCCAATGCTGCAGCGCTGAGCAACGTCTCGAGTTCTGTTTGATACAGCGCTGATCAGTAATTACTGCCGGCTGCGTCCTCAGCGCAGCCGCTCGTCATGAAAGTAATCAGTTTGCTGCAGCAAAAGGGCATGACAGGAAACCATGTAATCAAAACTGTGTCATATTACTTGTCTTGGCTTTAGTGGGCTGAGACGGCTTTTCTTACCTTGTTTGCTTGGATGAAGTTTTTTCCACTGAATTCCACTCAGTAATCACAAACTATACAGGTAGTTTGAAAGCACGAAAGCACCTCTGTTTTGTCAGTAGAAACCATTCTAAGATTCTCACATCTTTTTGACAAAAACTGGATAAAAAAGAAAAAAGCATATTTGAATTTTTGTAAATTTGAATAACAAAAGGCCTTTGTTTTTGTGAAACTCAGTTTACAGTCTTGTTCCGTGCACCAGGGGCTGTGCGAAACACACTTTTAGTATTTTGTTGTGCTATATGTTGGCTTTTTTGTGGCATCAGGAAGAATACATCATCATACATTATAGGTGAGCATATAGCAAGTCATGACAATCATGGCAGGGCACATTCAGTTCTTCATTCCTGTTTAAAATGCATGATGCACTGATTGTTTTGGAAAGGAGTTTACCTCAGAGGAAACATATAATTGTCTGGGACCCTCAGAGCTCAAATATGAATGATGAATAAAACAGCTCAAGCAAACTGCCAAGAACAGATGAATGAATATACAATATAAACAAAGGTATGTTTTAAAATGCAGCTTAGTGCTTTCAGGCTGTTTTTAATTCTGACATAGGCTATATCTAATTACATGGGCGTGTTCTACATGAGAAAAATTGATAGAATTGAAATGCATGAGTACAGTCATGAATGTAGATGCCTGCATAACTGTACATTGATGTGATTTATGAATAAATTATGATTTTTGTAATAGCACTATTGTAAAAATGTAGCCTGAACACTGTCTATCATATTACAGTGGCAGGCATGTCTATCTGTAATGGAATTAAACATGACTAGGAGCTATTTTGTTAAAAAAAAAGTAGATGACACATGAAGTGGTTGCCTTGGTTACCCAGTGTTACTGGGACTGGTGTGAATGGACAATCCTGGGTAAGCGCTAAAAAAAAGTTTAAACCAATGCATGTTTTTTTAAATGAAACATATTAAGAGCTTATTATCCAGGGTACCACAAAGTCTGCAGCAGAAGCTATAAAATGCATGACTATGACATATTTAACACAGGGCTGCACAGTGGTATAGTGGTTAGCACTTCCGCCTTGCAGCAAGAAGATCCCTGTTTTTTGCATGTTCTCCCTGTTCTCCATGGAGTTTGCATGTTCTCCCTGTGCATGCGTGGGTTTTCTCTGGGAACTCCGGCTTCCTCCCACAGTCCAAAAACATGCTGAGGTTAATTAGTAATTCTAAATTGTCCGTAGGTGTGAATGCGAGTGTGATTGTTTGTCTCTATGTGTTGTCATGCGATAGACTGGTGACCTGTCCCTTACCTTCACCCTAAGTCAGCTGGGATAGGCTCCAGCGGCCCCACGACCCTTAGCGGTGTACAGATAATGGATGGATGGATGTTTGACACATGTATAGCAGTTCTGTCATGAAGTCATAAACTATGACTCCATGACAGAGACTGTGAATGGAACAGTCACCTTGTGCTGCTTTCAGCTGTAAAGAGACTCATCAGAATAAAAGAAAGACCTTCAGTATTTTGTACGAAGCATTCATTTATCTGGACTGTCTGGCTTTAATTCAGTAGTTGAAAAAAAACTTTTTTTGTTAGACATCAGAGATCAGCTGTTAGAAAAAAGTGGAAAGATGAGCAAAATACAAATAGAGGGAGTTGTGTTATGAATGAGTTTGGCTCATGTTTGCTGAGATGAATGTTATGGAAGGGGACTGACCTGCTCAGAGCCAGCCGATTGTGCAAAACATACCCCTTGTTTTTACCAAAACTGCAGCTGTGCTGACGGATTGGCATCACTACAACCTGTACCATGTCATTTTGGCACAGGGCAAATCAACAAGCTGCTGGAACAGAGGAAAAAACACCATGTTCAATGCACAGACATAAAAAAGTCCTTAATTTGTTATTTGACTTCAAGGTTCCTTAGGTTATACGCATAAATAGCTTTTTATTTATGTCTTGGCTGTATTTTTATTCCATATGCTTATATTTTCCTACCATAATGACTAACTTGACCACTTATTTTTTCTCAATAAGTGGTTTTGTAAATGCTTCTCTGTTCCTGCCATTATCTGATATTGATTTTAATTGACTTGGCATCAGTTTCATGGAATGATGAAATTATTCATTTGCTTTGTGCATTAACAAATGCACAATTGGTTTCCACCACTATTCATCCATCTAACCATTGACTGACACAGTGGACTGTATTGGCATGGTTGTTTACTGCTGGCTACATAGTGCCAACTTTTTTTTTTTGCTTCGGGCTGCATGCTTGTTATTTTGTAATGGAAAAAATTCTCCTTTTTTTCTCACCCAGAGGGATTTGGAGAGAGTCCAACAAAACTACCTGCAGATTCCCCTGGGGCACCCAGTGGTCATTCAGATGTAAATCTGTGACAAATCAACAACTTTGATATGAACATGTTGAGAAACAAACAGAGGCTACTTCCAGTTATCAGCAGAATTTTTAAAAGACTCTTATTAACTTGAAGAGGTATTTCTATTATGAGTCTCTCATCTCGGCGGTAGATCAAATTGACTCCTTTTACTTTTGGTCACTGCACAGTCAATACAATTTGGATGGGGTGAGTGGTGCTGGAGACTTCAAGGAACACCAGCACAATGAATGCTCTCTGGTTTCTTCCCACTGCAGAGAAAGTACATATTTCAAAATATTGGCAAGAATAAGAATGAGAAAAAGTGAGTCTGTGCACAACTTCATTTATAATTTTACTGGCATGTACTGATCCAGACGGATTACTGATCCAGACAAAATTACGGTTTTGAAAGATAGCATGGATGAAAGCTCCATCTAGATTTACATATGTTAATCAAATTACTAAAAAAAATCTATATATGAAGAGAAGTCAGTAATAATGATTTCTCTTCTTGTCTGCTGACTTGTCCTGGGATCACCTTCAGGTTTCAGTGGTGGAAAACTCTGGATTGTTTCACACCACATAACCAAACTGGACCAAGTGAAATATAAAAAAAGAAAAACTATTATTGGGCTGTGCATGACTGCTCTGCAGTCCAGAGGAAGACGAGAGTGTCAAGTAATATGTGTAAATTCAAAGTACTAAAACGGTCCAGTCAGGTAGCTTGGAAAATCCAAACTGAATCTCCATGCTTTTACAATGATTAAACAAGAACTAGGAGAACTGCAGATGACTAAACCCATGGAATAATGTTTGTCTCAACAGACTGCAAAGCCCGCTGACCTTTCTTTTAAAGGGCAGGAAAACTTACAGTCATGCAAAAAGAGATTACAAACACATTATCCCACTGCAATAGTGTTCTACAGACATATGTATCCAATGTTTTAAGTACCAGAGTTCAAAATGACATGCAGATGTTAAAATCCAATATCTGCCCTGACATGCAAACATGAGTTAACTTTACTAGGTTATCAAAAAATGCATTTATTACTGATATTTATGGAGTAACAGACACTTGCATGATGAAACATGGAAAATACTTAGTGTTTAGAGTGAAGATTACTTTATTTATACTTAAGCTCACTCGCAACAATAAGTAGCAATCACAGTCTCTCTCACGACTGATCCACACCCGGGTCTGTAGGTGGCGGTAATGCCCAATGTAAAGGTGGCCAACCGCCGTTAACTCCACAAAGAAGAAGGAAGGCATTCTCCCCAATGACGTATATATAGAGCTAGACCGCTCACTGGCCGCTGAGAGGCGGTAAATAGGAGCTGACCAGTGTTGCCAAGTCCGCTTATTATAAGCGACTTTGGGCTTGTTTTTTTGTAAAGTCGCTTGCAAATCTCGTCAGTCGCGGGTTGCGGGTTGTTGGGCTTGTTTTCTAAAGTGTAGTCGCTTATTTGGGCTTGCTTTGCTGCCTGCATAAACCGCTCCTGATTCTCTCCCAGTTCTCCACAACAAAGCGAAACACGATAGTTTATCCTTTTCCAGGATCCGTCCACTCCTCCGTTTCTCAGTTACCGCCCCCACCCACACATGCAGAGCAACACCTGTGGATGTTTGTAGGAGCGATGTAGAGAAGACCCGACGCCAGGTACAGCGAATAGACCTCAGACCTCGGTGTCTGTGTCTCTGTGTGCCCACCTGCCCGGTCCTGTCGCGGGTTGCCTGGTGACAGACGCTGCTACAGACGCTGCTGCAGCCGCGCGTTTAAAAATGCCTCCAGCCAAAACTCCACCACGTTCAAAGAAGCAAAAACATTTGCAAAAGTACAGACGTGAGTGGGAAGACTCGAACTCCTGGCTTGACAGCGTTAGTGGCAATAGGTACAAGCCAAACTGTGGTTTCTGTTGCTCATAGACAAGCTGAAGTAAGGCAGCATCAGGAGACCAACATGTAAGAAACATGTGAACAGAGAGAACCCAACCAGCAGGTCACAGTTTATCATCCCAAATCATCTCCTGAAGTCCATATGGTAAGGAGCATCATGATGTGATCAGCTAGATTTCCTACAGTATCTGGTTGTGAATTTACCAGAGGATGCTTATAATCATGCTGATGTGGTCATATACTCTACAATATTTTAGTGACTCAATAAATGCCTAAGTTGTTTATATATTTTTTAATGCTTTTAAGTTTTTAATAGACATTTATTGAATTGCCTATATGTAATCAATAAATGGACTTTGCCCATCTCAAGAAACACTCACTCAGAACTCTGATATGTTAAGAGTACTAAAGAAATAAATATATGCATACACACATAAATGGGTTGATACATTAATTGTGTTAAGAGAAGATTTGTATTTAGAAATAAATGTTGTTGTTTTTTTAGAATTTATTTGTACAGTAATCTGCATTGAAATGCTTTTTAAAAAATACAATCTACCACTCCTTGGGTGGTCGTGGCCCTGAGGAGCCGTGGTGGGTGTCCTTTATTGTCATTTCTGAAAGGTACCAGTCCTCGATTTTGCAAATGTGAGATACAGGCTCACCATGCAGTTTTAGCATTTAATACAACGTGGTGGCACGGAAAAGCACAAAAAAACCTCTGAAACCTTCTCATCCACGAGGCTTACAGACGCTGGTTCCACCACTTCAAAACAAAACCACACAAGACAAACAAATGAGCTAAAGATCGCCACGTACACAGCCTGTCACACACATCCATCAGTGCTGTGGATCATCTTGGCGAATTAATTGGATCTACCTCGACTAACAAAGAAGTCAATACGCTTTTATTTTAATCAGAGCTTTAGAATCTAAGTTTCTGTTCATCAGAGTTTAAAAATTTAAGTTATTAAAAGGTTATATTGACAATTTACTGTCAATTTAGTGCATCCAAAAACAAATACATATTTATACTGTTATCAAGAGGTGTCTCATTGACATGATGTGGCAGTTCAGCTGCTGGGCTTGTTTTGGGCTTGTTTCCATAGAGCTGGCTGCTTGTTTCTATCGCGAGATCTGGCAACACTGGAGCTGACTTCCGGTAGTGGCAAGACGGGGATTTCACATTGGAACGCCAGCACGGTATGTGACTTTGTGTTTCGTGATTTACCAAGGTACAGTAAACTTCTGTGTTGGAATCAAGTCACAATGCTTGAAATACGTTGAGAACACCAGACCAGGAGGCCCTAGACCAGCACTGGCTGGGTTTTTCAGTGACTGCAGCTGAGCAGACTCTCCTCAGGAGAGTTCCCAGTTCGCTGTCATGCTCATGGCTCACCATTCCCCTTGTGCCTGTGGTCTCACTCTGACCTGGTGACGGGTGACAAGGCTATTTTTGTCATCAGAAAATATGTGTTAATGAACTAGAAATCTGTTTGAGAAGGTGAACAGCACGGCATGATCATATCTGACACTGACAGTGCATACGTCGCTGCATAGCACTTAGCAGTTAGCACTTCTGCTAGCTCCTTCAATGCCACCAGTTTTGTGATTCCTTCTCTGGAATGTAAGTGAAAGGAAACATGCTGACACTCACCTTGCAATCATCACATCATGAACCTGTTAATTTAAGTGTCTCTGTTGTTATGGTTTCAGGTGGGTGTGGCTAATATCTGACCATGGTGAAGTCGTGTGCTGCCATCTCCTGCACCAGTCGATTTGTAATATTTCCTTTCATAAGTAAGTGGCTCTTTTATTTGGGACATTCTGCCTCAAATTTGCTCTGCTTCTTTGTTTGCAAACAGAAACTCCTTCTGACCTTGTCTTGAGTGCTGCACTCAGCCAGTTTAGCTGAATCACTAACTGTACAGTGTAAGCTGGTGTGACTATCAGTATTCAGTGACAGTCACAGTGCATCATTGTCTATGGATGTATTATAATATGCCACACATTTCAGGTTTCCCAAGCAGTCCAAGGACAGCACACTGAGAGATCAATGGATACAGGCCATCAGTAGAGAAGCGGTGGGGACCAAGAGGAGATGATCATAATTATGTCTGCAGCAACCATTTCAGGGAGGAGGACTTCATCCTCTCAAAACATGCGCAACACAAGCTTCTCAGGCCAGGGGCTGTACCATCCCTCAATCTGGGGAAACCAGAGAAAAAGGTTATGTTCCCTAATTGTTAATGGTTGCTCATTATTTCAATTTAGTTCTTTTCTTGTCAGTTTGTGTGGCTATGAAAATGATTCAGGATCGGTTTTTGGCTTTCATAGTGATTTGCAGCCATTCGTTGTGATAATGTTTTCTTTCAGGTATTGGTGAAACAGAAACAAATCTTTTGGGAATTTGCCATGTTAATTTTTTTTATCAAATGTTTTAGATGGCAGTGAGGACAACCCAAAGCAGCCAGGCAGCAGTGGCATTATACCAGCACATGGACATGGAGCCTGAACAAGAGTCTGAAGAGGACAGTGCTGCTGTTAGTGAACACCATGCATACTGTACAGACACTGACACCCTGAAGAGGAAATATGACGATCTAAGTGTACAGCATGAAAAGCTAAGGCAGGACTTCAACAATGCCAAACGTAGAGAGAAGCGCTGCAGAGTGACGTTGGAGGCCATGTTAGCTAAAACCAAGGAAATACAAGCTCTGTCTGATGATGCTCATTCCATGCTTGATGCATATAAAGGTATTCCTTGTTTAGAAGTACATATGAGTCACATCCAGCATATGTAAATATAATTATGTAACTGCACATTGCTCACCCACACAGTGCTCTAGAACTGAGATCAATGTTTGTTAATGCTTCATGAGATGATGACTGGTTCACAGATAACTGTACTTTTGCCTTCCACAACATTATCTAAACAGTTTTGCGGCTGTGATACCCAACATTCATATGGAAACTATCTAAGCTATTAACTAAGTTTGATCACACTTAATTTTCAATTACAGGTAAATTGATGATGATAGACCCTGTTTCTTTACCAGAATAATGTCATTTGTTGCAATTAGTGTTTGACATGCTTTTATTTTTTCTATTTCTTGTCTTCTTTTGGCTGTTTTACTCAATCAGTTTTAATTATTCTAGAAATGAGTGTCCATTGTATTCAGTGAACCTTTTCTGATTAAAGTGACTTCATTTTTTATTACACTACTTACTTTATTTTTTACATTTTACTCTGAAAAACCTCTGTGTATGTTAAGGTACTACATAAATACTGTTGCTTGATTTCTTGCTCAAGAACTTTTTTGCAAGCTGTTCTTGTTGACGTGTTTGTGGAACTTTCATGAAAGTTCTTTGACATTTCAGGTCTCAGTCATCTGCTTCACATTTAACAGAACAAAAGCAAATTAAGCTTTTCATAGGATCTTAATTCGTTTATTGTTTTGAATTCCACAGCTGACTCACAAATAGAATAGCTGAAGCTTTGTTTTGAGGCAACCAGAAGATTTGTGTGTGTTCTGACTGCAAGAATTGCTCCTCCAGAAACTTTTTATGGCCATTTTTGTGGGAGGAAAAAAGCAACCATTCCAGGGTATGTGGGTCTGAGCAGCTGTGAAAAACCACCGTGCAGGTTCTGAAGCTGATTAGTTTAGCTTGTAGATGACAACATGCACGAGTTTTCTGCCCTGTTCATATCCTTGTGAATTTTCCATCCCTCTTTACACTAAAACATAATTTGGAATTTTTGACTACTGCATGTGCTGCTTTTCAAAGTCCAATTGAATAATTTGAATTGGAGAAAAATTGTTTAAAACACTAATTTTCTTATTTGGCATTGGTTCGAATATTTTCTAGAGCCCATGTAAGTGAAGCACTAATGCTGCAGAAAGTATGAAACATTTGTTATTGACACAATCACTGCATCAGCATTCAGCACTCATTATTGTGTGGTGGTCTCTGTCTCTGTCTGTGAGGGCTAAACAACGCTGTGATTGCCGTGAAAACGTGCCTAGGACAGAGATTTTATTGTCTGCTAACAGTAAAAGCCATAACATAACACATATTGTCCCATCAGTGATGACAAGCAGGCCTTGAAGTTGGTGTATTTACACAGGATCAAACAGCGCGCCGGAGCTTCTTGCCACTACCGGAAGTCAGCGCCAATTTACCATGGCGCTGCTGTTGTCCGCCGAGCAGTGAGCGGTCTAGCTCTATATATACGTCATTGATTCTCCCGCTCAGCTACCGAGGAACCAGTACAGCACACAGACCACAGCAGCGAGAGCAACCTGCCGAGTTGAGTTTTGTTTGTGACAAACGTCATTCTTTTGCAGAAAGGTAAGGTACATTATCCATAATTGTGCCTGTCAACTTGTTTTAATTACTGCTAGGACCTTTAGCATTAGCATTAGCGAGCAAACGTTAGCCTAACCGCTAATACCGCTAGCGGGTGTTAGCAACCGCTAGCTAGCCGAAAGTTTGATTTAAGTATTTTTAAGCGTTTTGGAGGTACTTTTCTTCGATTTTGCCAGTGGTTACCATGGACATCGATTGTTTGTAAAAATATATATATATAATCAAGAAGCTGGAGCTTCAGCTGTGCTTAGAGGGAGAAAGAAAACTTACCCTGACATCTTACCTGCAAGGTTAGGCTGTATTGGCTGAACGAGATTGTGTTGGTTCGTTCCACTCAAGTGGATCTACATGAACTCTGCTTTATAAGATATATCTATTGCTAAGTAGTACCCAAAAAAAGTTTCTACTCACCGTTTCCAGTCATGTTTTAATAATTACCGTTTTTGTGTCGGTCTTTTTTTTTACTGTGGCGTAGTGATATTTACACGGGCGGACTAGGATTTGCAGTGCGTGCAGCGGCCTTTGGTCACATGGACCAATAGGAGCCGAGTCCTGTTGCCGTGGTTTCAGATCAAAACAACATGGCGTCGACTGTATCTAGCACAGGTATGAGCGAAGATGACGAAAAGAAAGACAAGGAAACCGCCTTCAAAAGTTACTAAAAAAGGATCAAAACGATGCTATATGCATCTCACAGATGTCCAGGGCGAAGACTTTACACGGAAACGGTGGGAAACTTACACAACCTGCATTTAGGCTGTATTGGGACCATGGAAAAAGTGCCTAGAAAGTAAATTTCGCTCCACCACGCTGGATCTACGTGTTCAATGCATTTTTTCATAGACAATACCCTTCTAGACTCTGGATTAAAAGTTCCATCCATCCATCCATCCATCCTCTATATACCGCTTTAACCTCACTAGGGTCGTGGGGGGTGCTGGAGTCTATCCCAGCTGACTCGGGCGAAGGCAGGGGACACCCAGGACAGGTCGTCAGTCTGTCGCAGGGCTACATACATAGACGAACAATCGCACTCACATTCACACCTACGGGCAATTTAGAGTAGTCAATCAACCTCAGCATGTTTTTGGACTGTGGGAGGAAGCCGGAGTACCCGGAGAAAACCCACGCATGCACAGGGAGAACATGTAAACTCCATGCAGAAAGATCCCAGGCCCACCCCGGGATTCGAACCGGGGATCTTCTTGCTGCAAGGCGAAAGTGCTAACCACTACGCCGCTGAGCAGCCCAGGATTAAAAGTTCTACTCCGAACTGTGTCACCAGCCAGAAATGTATCTTTATGAGAATACCCAAAAAACGGAAATCTGTTGCTGCTGTTTTTGCTTGTTTTAAGTGCTATGTTAATTCTTGCAACACAAAATCTTTATCAGATGTCATAAAAACATCTACCAAACATTTGAAACAAGTATTGGTGCCTTAGTGTACACATAGGTGAATTCAGAGTGAGAAATGGTAATACATAGATTCTTTCACAAATGGAAATGTTGACAAGTATTAAGATTACACAAATTATTATCTACATTGCACAGATTTTATTTATGTTGTGGGAATCCCCACCCTTATCCTTTGGAATTCCAGATGAAACTCAGATAAGCTCTCCTCTTCAGCACTGACCAACATCCATCTCTACAGGAAGACTGGGACATTTGCATCTGTGTGTACTTTCATTCACAGGAAAAAGGACATTTAGACCTTCACAGAGGGATGGAGATCCCTGCACCTGGAAGAACTTTTTCTTTTGAAAAGACAATAACTATCACTTTATGCTTAAATGCTTTGTTGGAAAAACACCTTACGTCTGCTCTGACCAAACCCTTCCTCCCCCTAGAATGCTCTCAGGGACATCTCTGCCTGGCTCCAAAGTCATAAAATTTACGACCTGCTGCTGGAGCACATGGGAGACACAGACAGAGAGAGACTTTCTGACTGAAACAAAAGAACACTTGCCAAATTAATATTTCTGAGATGTATTGTTAAGTTTCATGTTTACCAAGGTTACTGAAAGTGTTCCCTCTATGACATATCCAGATTTGACAGTTCTACGACATGCAGAAGCTCAGATATTAAAATATGATGTTAATTCAATTTCTTCCACAGGATACTATGATTATGGAATGAATCCCTTTATTAACCTCTGAATTTTCTCTCTATTTAGGTTGAAAGATGACCATTGTGTTATTCATCACCAAATGTCTGACTTGTTAATATATTTTCACTGTGACATATATTTTTATTGTCCAAAACATAAACACATAGGTATGAATGGAATAATCCACATAATTCTACATGTTTCTCTTTCACACAACTAAAGTATGGTGAAGGAATAGACAGATCACGTTTTGCGCATTTAAGACTATATTTTTTTTACCAGATTCCTAATTATTTCAGTTCTCTGCCCCCTCCTCTGTGAAGCGGGGGAATCCTTGTTGCTGGGCAGATTTCGCTTCCTCCAGCTCTGGCTCTGCCCCAGGGCCTCTGACCTTTAAAAGCCTAAGCAGCCCCCACCTCTCTCTCTTACTTTCTTCCTCTGTCCCTAGACTACATGTCAGGGCCTCTCATTATTTCCTATAAAGCGCATTTTTTTCTATCTTCCAAAGTTTAACCCTTTGCGCTTCAGTGTCCCACCGGCGGTACACTTACTAATTTGCATAGGAATTTCAAGAATGCCCGACGGCTGCAAACGCGATTATACAAACACTATACGCCGATGGAAAGCTTAGATTCTCATGAATCCGCCGGTATAAACCACTTTCAAACGTGATAACCACAGCGGGTGAGAAAAACACATTTGTCCGACAAAAACGAATATTCATCCATCCGTTCTCTATACACGGCTTCAACGCACACAGCGCGACTCACATTTCCGGGTTCATTATTACACACAGAAAAAAAGATTCCACAAAAAACGGCCATAATCCAACCTTTTACATCCAGACGACACAAGCCAGTAAACTATTTTGTCCAAAACATGTCTTGAAGTCGGTATAAAATCCACCAATCGGTCGTTTTCAAGGAAATGCACCTCGCGATGTGCGTCCAATATTCCCCATATTTTTCGTAATTTTTTTATTTAAAAATAGAATATTAGCGATTTTTTTTTTGTACTGAAAACGGCTGGAATTGACTGCAGCTTAAAGGGTTAACTATTTTATCCTTTTTCCTGTTGTAACTTAAGTAGACATATTTGCTCACGTTCAATGCCGAATTTATTCTTTTATTCGTGATTTTTGACAGAGAACCGATTAAGCACCAGCATTTATTTTTCTTAATTTTAGCAGTTTTTCATCAAACATCCCTTTGTCTTGGCTAAAGCCTGAGACCCATCATTTTTAAATCACGTGAATGTTATCACCGGACACCGGCTCCACTCAGCTGACCACACTGGAAATGTGCTGGACCAGATTTCCCGGCATCGAACCGATCCACCTACAGCAGGACATCGAAGCGTCACCAGAAGACCATACTACACTACCAATAAAGTCTAAAGGCGTGGTAAAGAGTCACCGGCCCGCATAGTCCCAGCTCATGACGGTTCACTACAGCAAGAACCAGCTGAATTCTCTGCCTGATCTGGGTGATGTACTAACAGCTTGATTAACTAATTCATTTAGCAGTTTATTCTGTTTCAAATCATTAGAATTCTTGTCCAAATCACCGTTATCTAGTCAGGTTAGTTATCTGGCTTCCCTCACCATATACCAGTCTCTCACTGTAAATAGGATCTCACTTGTTTAATAATAGAATAGTCAATAAATGTTTTCATTTTAGACCAAATTACAGTTTTGAGTGTTTCTTTGTCCAAGAATGTGGTCAATTTAACCGAGGATTCAAGCCTTTAAGATATGAGACTGATCAAAATTTAATTTAAGAAATTTTTTTAATTAATGTTAATTAATTCCCGAGGAATCTAGGGTGGTGCCCTGATAAAAATGAGTGCAATTAAAATATGTAGATCTCCTACAATGTATACAAAGTAATATTGCCCATGATATTATAGACATACAGAACATTCATCACATTGTACAGAATAAAACAGTAGGACTAATCACAGCAAAAAAACACTTCAAAATAAATCCAACATTACGAAAAGTTAAAAGTCTGATTATCTGTGAAGACTCATCAAAGCAACAAATCGTCAAAAAATCCTCTTAAAAACCCGTGAAACTTGATTATTTAAGATAGTCTCCTCTGATGATAATGGCCAGAGTTTTTTGAAATTCCAAATTTCTCAGTTGATGTGGAATTTAGACTGAGACAGGCTAATCTTGCATATCTACGAGACGGAACACACTGGAATCCACCAAAAGACGTGAAGCATGGCATTCTGGAAAAGCTTGCTGAAACAATTCACAAATTTGATACCTACCCAAGTGTTGAGCGGCTCCAATCTGTTGCACTTGCACTCATCAGTAAACATCCCTGTTTGAGGGAGCCAGGTTCACCAGATGGGTGTTCTGGCTGGAAGCATAGCTTGAAATTCAAAATGGGGAACTATCGTGGTAAACTGAAAAGAGCAGGATGTATAGAGGTTGTAATAAATGCTGGGAAAGGAGGAAGACCACAGATGGCTTCGAAAGGCTTCAAAAGACCCAAAAGGTATGAGGTTAATTACCTACCGGACCTTCCTGAGGGACAGAGTGAGGATAGCCTGGAGGCTGAGAGAAAACTCCTGGTTGAAGAAATGAAAAAACGGAACCACAGTGGAGCTGTCATCACCTCAAAGATGGACCAGACCTTTCCATTGCAGAGAAGAGAGGTTGTGGAGGCCGGACCTCCAGTAAAAACTTTGAAGGAGTGGTGGCCAGCTCTTTTTATGGAGAGACAAGTAAGTACTGAAATTATAATAATTATGATAAAATAGCTTTTCCTTTGTGAGCCTTTATTTTTGCAGTACTCCACTTCCTCTTCTGAATTCAGACTTTAATCTCAGAATTCAGAGAAAAAAGTCAGATCTGAGAAATTCTGACTTTTTTTCCTCAAAATTTTGACTTTTTCCCAGAGCAGATTTTTTTAACCCCTGTATTGTTATGTTTTTGATCAGTGGCTCTAATACTCTTCCCATCTTCTGTAGTTTTGTCCTTCTGTGTCGTGACTATGTAAACTAAATGGCAGTCTGCTAATTACTACTGTGATAAAATTAAACGAATGGTTGTGAATAGATTTTTCCACACTGGCCCAACCCTATTAACTTACCATTGCCTTTTGCTGTGTTGCAGGTGTATGCTGAGTTCAACAGGGTAGTCACCAAGAACCTCCAGATGGACTTTTTTGAGGCCCTCGACCGCCATACACCACGCTTTGTTGAGATGTTCAAGGCAAAGAAAGGAAGTGTGGGGCAGACCCTGACAGAGTTGTTGCAGCAAGTTGATGCTGGGGTGAGTCTATGAAAGGCTTTGTCTTTATTTCTCATGGTAACGTGACTTCAAATAGTGATTGCTGTTTTACTGCTTTTTTTTGTTTTTGCAAAAAAAAATTGTGCTGTAGTTTTTGAATGCTGCATTATCTCGAGCTTAATTTGTTTATCATCCACTTTTAGAATCCAGATGTGATGGCAATGCGCACCGTTGTGCTCCGAGGAATTCCTGTTCTACTTGGTGATGATTCCAGTGACTTCTACAACACCTGCCTTGTAAGTTATAGTATGAGCATCCTAAAGGAGCACACACAGTTATGGGGGAGTAAGGAGAGGGGAAGAGAAGAGAAAGAGGGGTAGAGGAAAAGAGGAGAGGGCTAGAGTAGAAGGACATGGAGTGGTGAGGGGAAGGAGATGAAAGAGAGGGGGAGGAGTGATTGCCAATTCTACTAGGAGAATTGCTATCTCTACTGTGACATTTTATATATATATATATATATATATATATGTATATATATATATATATATGCAGCAATGTAGAATGAAGCCAATGCAATTTAAATGATTTCACTCTGCAGTTGGTAGAAAAAGAAAAATCTGATGTAATGGTGGAGAGAGCTGCCTGAACCAGCCCTGACTAAAAGCTCTGTCATAGAGGAAGGTTTTAAGCCTAGACTTAAATGTAGAGTGTCTGCCTGTCTGACCCATGGAGAGAGCTGATTCCACAGACACTATCAAATAAAGCAGAAACGCCTGAAAAACTAGAAATGCACTCAGAGAGTGCAGACCTCCACCAAGCAGCTCAGTTCCACCAATGAATATTTCCTGTATCCAAACAGTGATCTGGATCACCCTCAAAATCTAATCAATTGTTCTTTGTCCCATTTCCGACATTTCCTGAAAATCTCATCAAAATCTGCACACAGAGTTATGTTGCTAACAGACAAACAAACCCACCCAAAACATAACCTTCATGATGGAGGTGAAAATCTTAAATGTTTTCTAGGTTGATACAGTCCAGTGGCTGCCTTCCAGCTGTTAGCATCACAACTTAGCTGAGCGGAAATCATGACAGTGAATATTTTGTTGACTTTTACCGAGCCACTGACTTTTCACTGCCATTGCTTGCACTGAGCTAAGCCATGTTGTTAAGAGCTTAAAGCCAGCTGCTGGTCGTATTGACACAAAAATGATATTGATCATGTCTCTCTATGAAAATGACAGAGAAAGGCTTAACTCCCAAATTGTCTGAGTATTCCTTTAATGCACAAGGCTAGAAGGCAGTGTCGTCAGGACAGTTGAAATGGGGACAATTTTGAATTGAAAATTTACAACATTTTGCTGATTGAATGTTTTGTTTGATTTCATCACAGGATTGTGACACTGATGAGACGTGGGCAAAAGTATCTGTCGGGGTGCTGACTGTTGTCAGTGAAGATGAGCAAGTCGTTCTAAATCAGCTCCACCTTCACCCAATATCTACTGCCATCATTGTTGAGGGAGGTATTGTAATGGACAATGTCCAGAACCTGCCTGAGGCACTTTACCTTTTGTTTGGATTGTCATACGTTTTACATTTAGACTACCCAAAGGCCATGAAAAACATTTCACGGCTTCATTCAAAGAGTGATGCTTGGCCTGAGAGAGAGCAAACTCCCACCAAAATTGCAAAGTCTTAAAAATCTCTTGTTGAGTTACAATGCAAATGCACAAGTGGATTCAGTTTTTTCTTTATTGTTCACTGTATTAAAGTCAGCCCACGGGTTCATCAGCAAGTTAGAGGCTGTAGATGCAAGTACATTCATTCACATGGTTGAGATCCCTTGCAAGTCATTACTCTCATTGACCAAAGATACTTGGCATTTGATGACTTTTTTTCAGTATATTTTTTATGGAGGAGAAGAAGAGGGTGAGTGGAGAACAAATGTCAAAGTCTTACAAATCTCTTGAGTTAGAATGCAAATGTATGAGTGGATTCAGTTGTTTTTATTCACCATATATGAAGACACGACACTAAAATTGCCAGTCCAAGGGTTCATCAGAGTTAGAGGCCGTAGATGTTGTCAAGTGGGGCCTAGTTATTTGAGATCCCAGGAGCAGCCACTACCTAAATAAAAGCTTTAAGCAGACCAATGAAAAGTTAAAATGGGAAACATTATGTTAACCATATGATTATGCTTGCTAAAATATATACTCAAAATTGTTGATTTGATGAGATGATTTATTTTGTTTAAACTAAGTGGAATGATTTTGATTTAGAAAGAGATTCAGTGCAGCTTAATGTGAATGATAACTAAAGTAATCCCTGTTTAAGCTCTGTGTGTGAAGGGCAAAAAGCAGAAGTCATCATGACACTGCAGAAAGGAGGACATTGAGGAAGTTCTGTGGCCAAATATGGTTATAGGAAGCGCATGAAGAATGACTTCACCTTTTTCAATGAATGTGCCTTGAATGTGCCTTGACCAGGCCTTGACAATGTGTGTAGTTGTTGTGAGCCTGATAGTTAGGCAACTGAGCATACAGATAATGTGTGTGTATTAGAGGATGAGACTATAAAAGAGAGAGACAAAGACACTGAATTCGGAGTTCTCCCCCGGAGGGGGGAGATGCTGCTCGCCGGAGCTGCCGGAGAGCATTGCCAAAGTTCTGAAGATTCTTCACCGCATCTATTGCCCTAGAGACGGGAAAACAACGCAGGACTTAGGCTCCAGAGATCGCTGAGAACATCATTGGAAGCAAAGTCTTTTTCTGACTTTGTTCAACAAGCGAGGACCACACTCTGCCAAACGGAGAGTCCTAAGAGGTTCTGCAGTTTTCCAAAGAGATGAAGAGAGGCAAGCACCCATGGCATCCAGAGAGGCACAGGAGGCAGCAGCAGAGGGCTGCTCCACTCCAGGGGCTGGAGGACCCAGTGACCCACCACAGCCTGATGAGACGGGGGCTTTCCACCACCACCATCCGACTGAGAAGACAGCTGAGACGCCCGCACTTGTGTTCCAGCTGCTACTAAAGATAACTGCCAGACCACGATTGGCTTTCGGGACCTCTCCACTCCCCCTGCCGAGGAAGAACACCCTCCGCCCACAAAGAAGACTCCGTACCGAGTCTACTGGTCAATCGAGTGGCTCTCCTAGATGCAGGTCAAGACCGGGCATGACAGCTTGGCCGCACTGTCCACTCTCTCTCCTAAATTTACTAATTAGAGAAGATTCTTAGGTACGCTCAGCTTAGTTTAGTTTAGTTAGAAATAATCAGAAATAATTAAATTGTTTAATCATGAATTAATGCTGTGCCCCTGCTAATAATTGCTTAATAAAACGCTATATTGCATTTAAAGAGAAGTCTTATGAGATTATTATGATTCACCTATTCTGCATAGTGGTAAAAAAGTTAAGTTGATTGTGTGCATTAAATCTAATGGTTCTTAAAGGTTACTTTAATCCAACTAGTTATTTAAACATTACCCCTGAGGTTAGTTTTCCAAACCTCTAAAACGAACCTAGGAATATCAACAAGTGCAAACAGTTTTAAGAGGAAAGCTGTCGTTAAAAAACGTGATCGATAAATCAATTCTACTACTTAGGAGGGCTGCTTAGTAAGAGAGTATTTATTGGAGTAAGAGGGGTAAGACGTTTGAAAGAAGACAGTTAGGACCTAGGCGAGTATTCCTCGACACCAGCTTAATTATTCTACTGAATCTTGTTAGGTAAATTCTAATAGGCAGATAGAATCTGATCCTTTAAACGGAGAGCTGGTCCTGAATTAACCTGAGGAAAGGGTTAAAGAAGGCTATACTGACTTACAATGTTCGTACATTCATTCACACAGGTGAGATTGCCAGTCATTACCCTCTCAGGTTTTTATACTCACTGTATGAAGCAACTTTGCACTGGACATATTTTGTGTTAAATACAGTGTTATAAGAAGAAAAAGTTGATGTAAATTGAAGAAAACTAAAAGACAATTTATATTTGAACTTTCAGCTGTGTTATTACCTTGATTTATTATGTTTAATTGTAATTCAGATTATTTTGAGAAATTGGAGCTTGTTTTTATTCCTGTATGGATATTTTTGAACCACTTAAATTGCTAAAGTTCAGTTTGCATGGTTTTAGCAAATAAGACAGATTACTGTCTAAGTAAATATATAACTAAGACATGCTAAGTTAGTTCAACTTAGATAAGTATGTTAAATGAACTGAACAGTGTAAATTTAACATGCAATTATTTAGTAGAGTGAAATAGTAATTCTGAGTAGTCGTTACTAAGTCAAGAGTGTTCTGAAATAAGTTATCAAGTACAATCTACTTGATTGTTTTAGTTGCTTAAACTCATTTGTAAGTGTACTCTACAAAGGAAGTGCTAGTTAGTCCAACTAAATTTAACTCGTTCTCTTTACTTGTTTTTTTAAGTGAAACCGGTTTGCATGCTTTTTTTAAGTAATGATAACTAATTGAATTTTACAGTGTATCATTCGACAGTTAAACAGAAAGAAAATTAGGTGACAGAACTCCAAATCAGCTTGTTCCAATCAATCACCCACTCATCATTCACACAGTACATACTTACATTCCTGACCTTTGGTAACCCACAGGAAAACCGGCACACAGCTTATGTTCATGCTAATAAAGCTTACAGACGTTAAACATTCCTTTCTAAATACAAACACTGCCAAAACTATTATGCTAAAAAATGTCAGAGTCAGTTTCCTGCAACATTTTTCTAGCGTGCAGCTACAAGAGCTAAATCAGTTGAAAAAGACTCACAACCACGCCAGCATATCTGCCTGTCTTTGGGGAGTCGCCACAGGCATTCTCTCATGCACTTACAGCTGGGTTGTAGCTCAATAACAGCACTAACAAATAATTCTTGATGGGATGTTTTTCAGTTTTGCTGGCTTTCAGCTACATCTCTACTAGTTTAGCTCATCTGGAGGCTCGAATACCATATCTGTTGAGCAACATGAACTCTAATGTCTTTTCGCATTAACACTTTTATCTGCTGCTCCAGCTGCAAGATGTAGCTAATTCTGTTTGCTAAAAATGTCATTCTACATGAGAGCGACATCAGTCATCTCATCTATTGGCAGGAAAACGGCTAGCTATTCCTTCAGCTATGTGCAAGTTGATAAGAATTAAACATTAAAATGCATAATTGTGCAAACAGTGTGCTCAACGGGAACAATATATCTTCCAGATATATAAAAACTGACGATAAAATCTAGCAGTAGCCATAATAATTGTGTCCATGTGGAGGCTATACATTTAAATACATACACCATAGGATGCCATCAGCTGTGGCAACCCCGGATATTATAAAAAGCATGTGATGCTTGTAAATAGAAAGCAGAGCTGTGTAAGCATTCTGGCCAGAGATACAGACGAGCAGCATTTTGCAGATTCTGCACAGCCAGTAGCAATTAGAAAGAGAAGATAGGGACTCTTGATGATGCTGAGGATATGGAGATCACTTCCACTTGGCTAAATGAGTCATCCAGCCTTCAGCTCTGTGACAGGCAGAAACCCACGAGCTGGTTTGTTTGTTCCTGTCATGTCTCTTACAGACACCATCATGCTTGCTACTTAGTCAGTTTGAGAGCCTGTGTGTCTGAGTGTGGCTGCATTAAACACCTCAGGTTTAATTTAGAGAAGGAGTATGTATGTATGTATGTATGTATGTATGTATGTATCCCATACACGAAAATCTTAACACCACTGAAAAAGGGTCTTACAGTAATTTATGTTTCTTCACAGCCTTTCCAGAATCAAGCCCTGCAGACATCTGGAAGGCTACGCTGTCTAGTAAATTTGAATATGAGCTTATTTTCCACCAAGATATCTGTGTCCATCTGTATTTCAATCCGTGCAATTTTTTAAAAAAAAGAGCAAATAAAATCCATACGGCTCGCTTACACTGTGGTGGCAAAGGAGTCAGATGAGGACAACTGAAGCCTATACTGTATCTTAATTAGAAGAAATAATGTGTCCGTGGGCACAACGCAGTGCATGTAATAAGGCAATACAATGACTGCTCTTGTAAAAAAGTTAATTACTTTTACTGTAAATCCATTTAAAATGAAATAGACTATTCATTAAGCACCTGCCTGTTCAAGTATACTCACATCATCATGGAAACACAGCTTTGGTACATGCTTCCTCATTACTGAGTAGGAGTACACCAGAAGTTCAAAGGTATTGAATTTTGACCTGAGCTCTAGTGACCTTTGTGTGTGCAGCTGCTCATTGTTGACCACTAGGTGAAAAAGAAGAAAAAAATCTCTAGATTTTTTAATGCTTTTGAATTTCTACACATGTAAATTAGCAATTTATTCTTTTATGCACACAACAACTTTTACTTAAGTTAGTATCTGCAACCAGATGAAGCTCACACATTTGGTACAAAAACACAGTGCGACTCTAAAATGCGACATTCTACTGCTAACAATACGCCACTGCAGGGAAGGTCACGCCGTCTTGTACAGCATCGTCTGGAGTTTCAGCAGCTAACACATGCACCACTGTTTTTCTGCTAGTATGTGAACACACCTTTACTGTTGCTACGCCTGTCAGTCTTTCTACTCTCACTGAGTATATTAGACCCTCCAGAAAAACGCGGGCAAAAATCCTTGATTATGTGAATAAATATGCGGGGTTTTTATGCCATTTTATGCAGGGAAATTGCGGAAAGTTCCAAAGTATGCGAATAATTGTGAAATATGCAAAAATATGCGCGATTCACCTGCCGTCTGGCCTGGAGGGATGTGTCCTCTAATCAGACACTGGGACTGCTGTGGGGTTACTGGACTGACAGTCTGTGCTTTGGGAGGGGGAGAAGCTCACAGCAGCACCTGCTGCTTGTTGAGGACAGTAACTGCGGAATGATCCGAGTTTTCCTGTCAGTCTCCAAAATGGCAGAAAAAGTCGCTAGATTTGTGGCTAGTCGCTTTTGACAAAAAAAGTCGCTAGGAGCTTTGGAAAGTCGCTAGATTTAGCGAGAAAGTCGTTAAGTTGGCAACACTGGCGCCGCGCTCCACATCAGCTCGTGCTTCTAGTGTGTGTGTGAATGCGTGGATTGATGACGTCAGGCCGGGCGTCACATAAAAACTCACTCACAACTCCATTTATATCGGTTATAGTTTTCTCATTTTATGCGGAAATTGTGAAATCAAGCGGGACCCGCATATTTCTCTTTTTTTTTTCGTGGAAATGTGAGATTCTTGCGGGAATTATGCGCTGTTTTGCGGGGATTATGCGGCCTTTTGGGAAATAACTGACCCCCGCATAATCAGCGGCATTTTGATGATTAATGCGGGAATTCATGCGATCGCATAACCGCGTTTTTCTGGAGGGTCTAACATATTCAGTGATAATGATGGTGATTCACCACTTGAAGTTCTAAATTTTGCCAGAGACAAAAGCAGCCTTCAGCTGATGATTGTCAGGTTTGTCGGCTGAAAAGAGATCTGCAACCGGACGATTTATATCAGATATAGTGAGCTAACAGGTGACCTATCAGAATCCAATCATGTACAACTAAAGCATCATGTGTACTCCTTTAACCCTTCTGTCACATTTTTACTCAACAAGGGAACATTTTTTTTGTGCAACATAAAGTGGAAACAGGGGACTCATCATGACTAGAAGCAGAGAGAATTCAAAAACGCCATTTGTGTCATATGGCACAGTTATAGTTCCACAAATCATTTAAAAAGAAAAAAATAAAGAATTTCTTTGACAATCTATTTTATATAAATGAAAAAGGCATGAAATAAACATTTCAGGTGCCCACAGTTGTTACCAATACTGGCAGAAAACATGACGGTTCTAAATACTAATATTAGTCACATTAGGACTGATCCAATGTGGTTGGAGAATGTCAGTCCAACTTAGGTGGTTTATAATAACTGTTTTCGTACTACCTGTCAAAATAACTTTAAACCACTTAAATCATTTTAAATCACTGTGCCTTGAAAGGTATGAATACTGTTTATTGAATTTTAATGCAATTTGTATTTCTATAGATTTTAAAAGTAGAAGTGTTTTGTTCGTAGTATTGTACAGCAAGTTTTGTAAAAGTATATACTAACCTGCCAGTTCTGTCTTTTTGTTATTTTTGTCGTATGTAAGCTGCTGAATACTTTGAATTTATCAATCTGTCTGTCTGTCTGTCTGTCTGTCTATCTACTATACATGTTAATATAATTTAATTTGCTTCTATGCTCGTTTGCTGCTCTGCGTAAACACAACCTGCAGTCCAGCTGAAAAGTTCAGAATTTCCTCGAGTTACTAATAACTTCAGAGTTGTGTGAATGATGTCAGAATTTGTCTTTTTTACAGAATGTGGTTAGTCCAAACTGTTCATATTTTGTGAATTATTGAATGAGGAATGTAGAATTTTACAGTTTTAAAGGGGACATATTATGCAAACCTCACTTTGTGAAAGTCTTCTTACAGTAGTGTGTGTTGCAGTAGCTCATTATGAGGTTCGAATTTGAAAACTGTCTGTTTCCTCCCTGCCTTGCTACACCACATTTTGTGAAAATGCCTGCTCAAACGTCCGATTTTGATTTGGGTCCGCTTATGACAAAATAAGCGGATTTAACTCCTCCCCCCTGACTGCCCCACCCACCCACCCACCCCCACCGCACTGTCCTACTAGCGTGCGTTGTCCTGGGTGAGGGAGGGGGTTCTGGAGTGGCGGTTCCCTCACAGTGCCACTCTTCTCTCGTTTCCCAGAGCTCGGCTTCTCAGTGCGGGCGCCGGGCAGGCTCGTGTGAAGTGACCAGGCTCATGGCACCGGTAGCAGCCGTCTGGAGAGCGGCGGCGACGTAGGCGGCTCGGTCTCTCGCCCCACTTCTTCTCCGGGCCCGCTCTCAGCCATCCTGACGTGCGGCTTGAACGCGGAAGTCGTGGGGGGCCGGGACGTGAGCCTCTCTCGGCTTCTCGTAGTGCCTCGGCTGCTGGAGCATCTCCCCAGCCGCCCGGCGCCGCTGCTGTGCGGAAAGCAAACACTCAGCGAGGCACTACGAGAAGCCGAGACAGCGGAACGTGCGCTCACGTCCCGGCCCCCCACGACTTCCGCTTTCAAGCCGCACATCAGGATGGCTGAGAGCGGGCCCGGAGAAGAAGTGGGGTGAGAGACCGAGCCGCCTACGTCGCCGCCGCTCTCCAGACAGCTGCTACCGGTGCCATGAGCCTGGTCACTTCACACAAGCCTGCTCAGCGCCCGCACCGAGAAGCCGAGCTCCGGGAAACGCGAGAAGAGTGGCGCTGTGAGGGAACCGCCACTCCAGAACCCCCTGGCTGGCTGCCGGCGGCTGGGGAGATGCTCTGGTGGCCGGCTGCCGGAGCATCTCTCCTGCTAGCGGCTGCTGCCTGTGGCGGCCCACCGTTTCGCCGCGGCGGGTTCTTGGTGTGGTGGAGCTGTCGGGGATTACGGGAGCAAACTCTCCACTGGCCGGCTCTTTTCCTCTTGGGTTTGCTCCCAAGACGTGGCTCAGTCCCTCGGTGACAGCTTGTTGGAGCTCCCTCAGTTCTTTCTCCATCTGCAGTCGGGCGAGCGCCATCCCACTTCTGACACCAATGTAGCACTGAGCGCGTCCTCTCCCAGAGAGGGGAGGGGGAGTGGACAGATGCGTTCATTTGCATACCTGGAAGCAGGCCCAGAAACAGCTTGTTCTGAGGAGGGCTGGTGAGAGTGAATTTTTTGACCGCTGAAACTCCGAACAAAGGATGATTTTGGGGCGAACAAACTTAAATACTATGTTTTTGGGCTTCTGAGACCTATATGACGTGACTGAAAAATAGCATAATATGGGACCTTTAAGTTTTCAGATAGAATGGCAAATCACAGATGAGTAGTTCAAGGATCATCATAAATAGACTTAGACAGACTGTATTAATCCACAGAGGGAAATTCCGTTAAAAATCCTACAATTCGTTCTGTTTTTACAGTTGCTGGCTGTAAGAAATGGTGGCGTTTTGGCAAAAGCTTTTCAAACTGGCTGATCAGGGTTTAGATATGGAAACATCTTACTATACATAAATACAAATATAGATCACTGTTTGAGATAGGGATTCATCAAACTGTCAATTAATACGTGCCATTAGTTTGGGCAACATGAGGCTAAAACGACTGTATTACACCCATGTGACTGGTCTGTCAGAAATGGTGTAAGCCTGAAAAACTACTGTAGTGTTTGAATAACAGCATGCGTTCCTCTCGTCTCTCTCTCTGTCTCTCTGAGGGAATTGTAGCAAGGTGCTGACAAGAAAAATGATAATGATGTGTCTGTCATGATGCAGAGCTGGATAAATCTGTCATGACGGCAGGTGACTGATGGTCTGGTATCATCCACAGGCCACACCATGAATTCTTTCTGTGAACATTTGAACACACACACACACACCCTGAAAATCAGGGTGTCTAAAAATCACTCAGCACAGGTATGAACAGGCAAATCACATCCTTCCTCAGGTTGATGCTCATTGTTCACTGCCTGTCCTTTTTTTTCTTTGCAGCCTGAAAGCCATGAATTCATTACAGTAACCTTTACAAAGTGTAAACTACTGTACTGTGACTGTAACTTTAAATGTATGACATGGATGCTGGAATCACTCTTCTTCTGCATAGCCATACTGTATGTAGGCTACATCAAAGTATTCACCAAGGTCATTATTGTTTCAATGTTGCAAAGATTTCAAACTAAGCACAGCGGTGGCGCGTTAGTTTTTCCCTTTTCCCCTCAGCAACGCTTAAGCCACAGTGTGATACTGACAACTTAATATTCAAACTGCTTGTATTTATATGTAGAGATGCCAATCGCAATGTCTACTAGGAGAATTGCCAGTTCTCCTAGTAGACATTGCGATTGCTAACCCTAACCTTAACCAGATCAGGAGAATTGGCAATTCTCCTAGTAGACATTGCGATTGGCATCTCTACTAGGAGAATTGCCAATTCTACTGAATTGCTATCTCTACTGTGACATATATATATATAAATATACAACAATGTAGAATGAAGCCAATGAAATTTAAATGATTTCAATCTGCAGTTGGTAGAAAAAGAAAAATCTGATGTAATGGTAAAAGAGGATTGCTACGACGTCTTTAAAAGACCAGAGGCTGATGGGCGAAAAGAACTGGAGTATATGTTTTTAGCCATTCTGATCCTGGGAAATCTCTTTGTGCAGAGAATGCAGTGGATTCTGTAAGATCATCTCAGAGTTTTGACATTAAAAAGATGGTCAAGATCATTCAGATTTACAGCCAGTGAGCTTCTGACACAACCTCAGAGCCTTAGATGTACAGAGAAAACGAAGATCCGTCACTTGCTTCCATTGTCTGCATTATGAACACAGCACATCCATCCTTGAATTTCTCAAATCGACACAGTGAATTCACATTCCAGTTGTCTCTCCTTTGCAGCTATATTTGTAATGTGTGAGTCATGGAGTGTGGAGTGGAAGGGTAAATGATATTGTAAGTTTTTGTTGCAGGTGCGTATCGGGTGGAGCACACTGACAGTTAACAACAGAGGGCGGAAAACCAGATGCCGGTGCAGACAATAATTTAATTACAGGGAACAGTTACAGGGAGAAGAGATCAAGAAGGTGGAGGATTAAAGTACTTAGGGTCAACAGTCCAGAGCAATGGAGAGTGTGGAAAAGAGGTGAAGAAGCGTGTACAGGCAGGCTGGAACGGCTGGAGAAAAGTGTCAGGTGTGATGTGTGATAGAAGAGTTTCAGCTAAAATGAAAGGAAAGGTTTACAAAACTGTGGTGAGACCAGCCATGTTGTTTGGTCTGGAGACAGTGTCCCTGAGGAAAAGACAGGAGGCAGAGCTGGAGGTAGCAGAACTGAAGATGCTGAAGTTTTCTTTGGGAGTGAGCAGGATGGATAGAATCAGGAATGAGTACATCAGAGAGACAGCACATGTTAGAGGCTTTGGAGAAAAAGTCAGGGAGGCCAGACTGAGATAGTTCGGACATGTCCAGAGGAGAGAGAGTGAATATATTGGTAGAAGAATGCTGAGTTTCCCACTGCCAGGCAGGAGGCCTAGAGGAAGACCAAAGAGGAGGTTTATGGATGTGGTTAAAGAGGACATGAAGGTAGTTGATGTGGGAGAAGAGGATGCAGCAGACAGGGTTAGATGGAGGCAATTGATTCACTGTGGCGACCCCTGAAGGGAAAAGCCGAAAGGAAAAGAAGAAGACAGGGAACAGTTCTTTAAAATGACAATAAACTAGTTCAAACTTCCTAAAAGGGGTCACCCAAATTAAAAGCCAGCGGGGTGAATGTCCATTAAAACCAGAAGTCTCCGTCTTAAAATCAGTAGTTAAAATTCAGGGAGACCGGGGTAAGGAACACGAAGTCCAGTAGTGTTCTTCCCAAGCCTGGACTCTTCTACCTGGATACCCCCTGTAAGACACAAACCCACTGCCAGTACAGACATCTCACACCAACAACCCTCTCCCAGGGATGTACACACACCAGAATGTTACTGAAAAGCCCAAAGGGATACTCGCACACCAGGCAGAGCTATAAGCCCTGCCACTGCGAGTGTGACGCGTCCTAACGTTCTGGGTCTTTTACTGCTTCGCCTCAGCGATCCTCTCTTCCTCCGTTCCCAGCCTCGTGCCGTCTCCTCTTGTCCCCTCTTTTCCAGCTGCCGTCTCCCACCTGTCATCCTCCACAGACTCTTTTATAGCCCTCTCCTTCCAGTCCGGCGCCTCTTTCTCCGCTGTCAATTGGCTCCTGTGAGGGAGAAGGGAGAACCTCGCAGGTGAAGCACATTTCCTCATCAGAGGCGTTCACTGGCAGTGGGACATCTAAAACCGTGCAATAAAACTCAAAACAATAATTAAAAACATGCAAAATCACTCTCTAAAACAATAATAAAACAATAAAACCAGTCCCAACTGCCATGTGACATATTGATGCATTTTTTCCCCTCTCTTGCTGTTATCAAGGGGATTCTGGGGAGAGATTGGTGTGAAGTCATAACAAATAGTGTTTTGTGGTGTAGTGAATGAGTAATGGGCCGGCATGGATGAGATGTAATGCACAAGAAAAATGAAACTCACCAAAGGTTAAACAGGCCAAAGAAATGCCATCAAAATGCCACTTAACCCTTTAAGCTTCAGTCAATTCCAGCCGTTTTCAGTACAAAAAATCGCTAATATTCTATTTTTAAATTAAAAAAATTAAAAAAAATACAGGGAATATTGGACGGGCATCGCGAGGTGCATTTCCTTGAAAATGACCGATTCGGGGATTTTATACCGACTTCAGGACATGTTTTGGATAAAATAGTTTACTGGCTTGTGTCATCTGGATGTAAAAGGTTGGATTATGGCCGTTTTTTGGAATCTTTTTTGTGTGTGTAATAATAAACCCGGAAATGTGAGTCGCGCTGTGTGCGTTGAAGCCGTGTATGGGAGACGCCAATGTTTACAAACAGTGACGTCACGAAGTCACGTGATTACTGCGCTGGTTGGCAAAAGGAACCAGAGGAACAATGGCTGATGCGAACTATCCTTCCGTGAAATTGTCCGATTATGCTCAATCCTTATCACCTGAGGCCCGACAAATATACGTGAGTAAGCTGAGACATCAGGGAAACAGTAAAACCTTGCCAGATCCCTACAATTTGAAGACTGTGTGGGTTGACGATCCTTCATTGTGGCCGGACATTTCCTTCACCGACATTTATTTTTACTTGATTGACACCGCTGGGCAGTTCACCCACCCAAAAATATATAATTATGAATTAAAAATAATATATCTTCTGTTAATCTTCAACAAGATGTCAAAGAAACGTCAAGAAGTTGCTGTATTTTTTGTCTGCAGTATGGCTTCTATGTAACAGTAACAGACCCACAGCATTTTTTAATTCTAAAAAAACGATCGCTAGACGCATACAGAAACAAATGTGGTTACAAATAGGAGGCTGCTGGCTTAAGGAGATGTTATTGAATATGCTTCATTCGACTTTAGTATACTTTCATCGCCTAAAAACCGATCGGTAACACATGACAACACTGAACCAAACCGAAAGTGTAGAGATCGCTTCACGCGAAGGATGCGACACTAAATCAATATCTTTTGGTAAATAAGCTCAAAGTTGGACATACTAAACATGCTAAACTGTTGAATAGTTTACCTGAAGAAAAGTGGGAGCCACAAACATGATCTCTGCTGCTTACTGGGGTACAATTTTTCCTGTTGATGGCTGAAGCCACCGCCATCTTCTCTCTCCTGACATCGGTATTCGGTGAAATTCCAAGCCCGATCCCTTCTCAAAACGCTTCGTACAACCAACAACTACACACGATATTACCATTGTGGTAAATACATGTGCAATTTCATTCATGAAAAGCGATAACTTTACGTATTTGTTTCAAACACGATACCGTTCTCGTAGCAAGCCGTTATGTTACTGCCAGTTCTTGCCAACCAGTAGCAGTCTTGTACCATGTGACCATAGCAAATGACGACACGCTGGCGTCTCCCATAGAGAACGGATGGACGAATATTTGTTTTTGTCGGACAAATGTGTTTTTCTCACCCACTGTGGTAATCGCATCTGAAAGTGGTTTATACCGGCGGATTCATGAGAATCTAAGCTTTCCATCGGCGTACAGTGTTTGTATAATCGTGTTTGAAGCCGTCGGACATTCTTGAAATTCCTATGCAAATTAGTAGGTGTACTGCCGGCGGGACACTGAAACTTATGATTTGGCCTTTTGGATTATTTCATCACATCAAACTTTGTGCCAGCAGTATGGCTTGAATACGAGTGAAAATTCAATGTGGTCTTCGGTCAAGGCCGATCCAGATCTATTTTTAAAATAATCCTGGACTTCGAGATACAACTGAAGAATGTAATTTATGCACCGGGAAGCATGCTAATTTGACCAATTTTAACATATATTTGACAATTTCATCTGCGTGTGGAATTTAATTGGGGAGTCTGAATGAAGAACAGACCATAAGAATACATACCTTTTTCTATGATTCATTGTTAATGCAAGTAAATTTATTCTTCATAAATCCTCTGAAAGGTTGTGCTTCAGGTGTTCTTGTGAACCTATTAATTAATGACTAATGCACGCTGCAGAGGTGTGACTTCAAGAAAGTAGGGCTGTTGTAGCTCGGCGACTGGCTGAGAGGCACTAAAATGACTGTTTAATTAAATGTTCATACATGGAATTACGCTGCCCGCTCTGTCGCTACCTCGGTTTTTCCTTTATCTTCTGCATTTAATTCAATGACCTGCACAGGGCAGTGATGCTCTGAACGCAGGGGACATATTTATTTATATGTTGTTGTACATTTATCTAGTTAAATACAGGTTGACATGAAATTGTTTGTTGTGCCTAATATTGGTGCACAACAAAAGCAATTTAAAAGTGTTATGTAAATCACTGCATTATTAATGACAACATCCACAGCGGCAATTATGCACTCACCTAAGGACAAAGCAGTGGACACATTTTCTGCCAAACACAGCTGATTGTGAAAGTTCATTCGCTACCAGCCCCTAACTCGTAACTGTAGCTGTTGCTAACTCCAGCTCCTCCAATGTTCATCCCAACCAAGCCCATGCTAATTAGTTTGTGCCTGGCAGTCGTCCCTAGCCTGTGGGCACCTTGGCTATAGCTCACCTTTATTTCTCCTCAGATACGAGACACAATCGTCAGTGAAAGTGAAGGATTTCACCCCTCCATTCTCGAGCCTCAGGCTGATGGGCCCTATTCACTACAAATAAGAGGATCAGACTGCAGTGGGTGCAATGCAGTCACTCAGTACATTAGGAGGGAAAAGAACAGTGTTTATAAGCCTGTTTTCTTCCAAGTTAGGTAAAGTTTTTTGAAGCAGTTCCATTTAGTTGGACGTTTCAGAGTGCTGTTAAAAATAGCAACGCATTCGTTTAGAGTCTTTTGTACCTGCAGTATCCCCATATTCAGATATGGACATGTGTGGCTGCTGTATGTGAGGCTGCATTCTTTATTGTTTCAAACTGGCGCAGGGATGAGTCAGTTTGGAGGGACTGAAGTTTAACAACCAATAAACATCTCATACTTAATTTCTGTGCAAACTGCCCTTCACTTTCCTCGCACTGTTTATATGCTAACTGATATTGCATCTCAGAGTTCAACAGGAGCTTTGGGATACAAGAATGGTGGACTTGTAATTGCTTTGACAGTTATCTGTGATAACAGTTGTCCCATCATTCATCATCTTACCTTCTCTTTGAAGTGTAATGCAATTAGCCGTCACTGATTACTCTCCTCACATTGCTAATTTTCATCGCTGTGGAAACCGCGCTGCTAGTTTTGCAAATTAAAGGTGGGGCATGTGCACTACTGACGTGATTACACGCTGCTGCTGTACAGGATTGCTCAAGCAGAGGTAACATGGGGGCATTCTTATTTATTCATTTCATATTTGACAAAACAAAGGCTGTCTGTTAATTCTTACATGCAGCCTGGAGTAACCCACCAATTCAGCTGACTTTATTAGCCTGAAAAATGAGAGACAGTGGCAGAGATGACAGTACTTCAGCTTTCATTAACTAAATCACTTTCCACACAGAGTGCAACAGTGCACAAAGGTAATTAATTTCCTCAAGGGCAATTATTTTAGTACTTTGAGATAATGAAAAGAACTCCTCAAAGTTCAATCTCAGTTTCTACTGTCGGTGGTTTTTAAGGAAAATTATCACCAAAGGAAAAAACTGGAGTCAGTATTGCACTATCCCCTGCACAAATCACCATGTAGCACATAATTCTCAGCAAGTCTGCCCATAGTATCAAATAAGTTGAAAAATATTAGACTGTGACAAGAACAATTAATATTTCTTGGCACACTTAGTTAAGGAATATTGTATATGGGGACAGCAGTACTGCTTCTTACAATGCAGTTCTCTTCATATTTCATGAATGTGTTGCACTAAATGCTTTATTCATATTTGTATGTTCTATTGTCTGATACTGAAGACAGCTTTCCTTGTCATTGTATATCACATTAATAAGTTGCAAAATGGTTGATATTGCGCAACAATGATAACATATCAGGCCTGTATGGACATTAGTGTTTTAATACTCAGTACTACAATATTTTCCCTTTTAATTTTATTTCTTTGTTTTGTAATTTTATAGTTATACTGGCTCTTATTTTAAATCTTCTTTCTTGTCACTTTGCTTTTAACTGTGTTGTTGTATGAGCATGTGACAAACCTCAGAAATGAATATTTTAAATATTTGTCTTAGCTTTTAGGTAGACTGAGCCTTTAAGTAAGCCTGAGAAATGAGACTCAAACATACCATAAAGATTTTATTTTGATCCCACTTGAAAATGCTTCCATACATTCCTTGTCTTTTCATGTTAAGTTTGTTGTAAATACCATGGAGTGCAGTGAGTGACACACAGACACACAACACATGGTGGTTTTGGTTGTTTTGGGACAGAGACACGGTACATGTAGCGCAGGAGTCAGTGGGTTAGGATTAGGAGGAATACATTATGAAGTGTGTTGTAGTCTTGCATCAGTCGCTGTATGTCAGATCAGTTCCATTCTCTCTTGTTAATAGGCAGAGCTCTGTCCTACAGTACATGACATGCTGTTAGTTTTGCAATGGAAAGTAAAGTTTCTACTGCAGTCTCCCAAGAGGAAACAGATGTCCTTGTCTGGGAGTTGCAAGGCGCGGCTATATGGCACCTCACATTTGCTGCCAAGGGCAGACACTGTCTGATTTTAACTTGAATTCACTTCTCTGAAGATATGAAAATCCTGGTTGCCTTATTTCCCATGTGCAAAGATGTCCAACAACAGTTTCAGACACTTAAAGACACTGAATCATCTACTAAAAGAATATCCTCACCAGGAAAAATAGCATGTTTTTCTTTTTTTTTTTTTCCCAGTTACGTTTTCCTGACAACATGTAAAGAAATCAGGTTGAATGGTTGGTCTAACCGTCATCGGGGCTTGTTTTTCTCTTTAGTGGCATTTCTTCTTCTTTGTAGTATTTCTGCTGACTGGTCTTGGCCAAACGTTACTCATAGTGACAGTTAAGAAAATGTTCATATGATGTGCTTCTTGAATAGTGATTTCAGCTGTTCTGTGAGAAACTGATAAAGACCATCACATATACATGTTCTATTAAACTTCAAATTTCAGAACCAAATTCAGCCAAGCAGCAACTTAATCATATTGCAACAAAATGTTTGTAAAGCACCTATTTTGAAACTATATAAGCATCCATCACGTGGTCATTTTACCTCCTGAGTGTAAAAGATAGAAACCTAAGGCACTGTCAGTCCGCTTTCATGTTCTGTGGTCCATCGGTTGCACATCTCCTGTTATTAACAATTAAACGCCCATGTAGCAGCCACTCTTTTGCTTCCTGTCCTGTCACACTGTCTGCCGATGGGTGACCAGAGTGATGAAAGTGGAAACAGATTGCCCCTCTCTTTGAGAACACTTTGAACCAAAAGAGTTGAGAAAGAAAAGGTTCAGACTATGTAGGTTTGCCCGCTTACATCCATCCAAACTGCTTTCATCATTTTGGGTGTCGTCCTCTCTGTAGATGCTTGTATATAATTCTCTGGCCAGTATTTTTTACTGCTGTGTTGTCTTACTGGTCTCTTCTTTTTGATGAAATTGTCAGAGAATATTGATGTTCTCTCACTTGGGTTGGATTAGACAATTTGTTAGCAGAGCTCCAACAAAGCTGTACTTTGCACAGAGCAAAGGAGTGAACACAGTGACTTAGGATTGAAGTTTAACTTATCGTCCAAGAGTTTGTCTTTAAAGTGTATTCAGGCAAACATTTAACAGCAAGCTTAGGTGTTCTTATATTCTGTTCTTGCCTCACACACAAGTAATTCTGAATATTGTTTTATGTGGGTTTGGTAGCACTCACGTATTCGTCTGTGTATGAAAGTGGTGATAACTGGAATAGAAGAATATGTGCTTGCATTGTTACTTACAGAAAGATCAGCGAGAAAGGCTTCTTCTTTCATTTGACTCTCCTCCTTATATTATTATGCCCAGGCGGTTGCTTTTCAGCTGCAGTCCTCTCATATAATTTACCATCTTCCTTTTATTTAAAAGGCATCTCCCTCCTGGTTCATGCCATCATTCAGCTTGTCTGAAACTGTCATTGCCCTGTCTTATCCACACCAGAGGTTAGCACATATCCATCTTCTCCTTAAAAGATTTAGATGTTCTTTTTTTGTGCCGCCTGATGCTTCTCATGCTAATGCCAGTATCGCACCACAGTTTTGAATTTACAAGTGCAGGGAATGATTTATTCTTATTAATCCCCAAGTAAAGTTTGGAAAGTGGCTCAGAATGCATAAGTACATAAGTATAGCACTGAAAACATTTTCCTTCACATGGAAAAGTCCTGCATTTGAAATCTTTCTTAAGTGAGCACATGTAAGCATTAAGAAATGTACTTTATTCAGTCTGCAGCCAAAGTCAGCTTTGTTCGTATTAGATTATAATCTTATGCTATTGTATTATTGTTAATATTATTTTTTTACTATTATTATTATTATTATTATTGGCACGTCAGCAATGTATCCAACTGTAGTAAAATAAATTTTACTCATTTCATGTCCTGGTCAATTAACTGTCCAAATGTGCATTGTTTTATGTTTTTGTTTTTCCTTGTTCTCATTCAGTGTCATTTTTTAAAAATTCGCTGGTCAAATGGGATCTGCCAGCCATGTTTTTTACTGACTAAATTACTGATTTACCTTTTTGTATCATGTACAGATTTGGTTCATCATGTTTCACTGAGATTATGTTGAATACAATACAGTTTTTGACCTTGTTCCAATTGTAGTTTTTAAAAAAACATAATGATAATCAGTAAGTATATCAGCCAAATAAATGTTAGACATTAAAACGTACAGTTTCCCTCTGAAATCTATTAGAGTAAAAGTATCATGCAGCATTAAGTTGAAATACTCTAGTAAAGCATGAGTGAAATAATATTTGTTTGAATAGATTTTATTACTTTTTGCCAATTTTATACCCATGTGTGAGCATGAATGTCACAGTATGAAGGATAAGTTACCAATTCTGGACAGCAAAATTAGTAATCAACTGCTAAGAAGGAAGGAAGCATTTCCTCTAATATGATATACACAACCCGGTCTCACGGGGATTCGTGAAACTGTCACGTCAGTTTTTGTTTCGGTTTCGTGCGCACCAACACGATGTCGTCATGTTTTTCGTGCCGCTCACCACGAGCGAAACCCGCTGTGGTAATCACATCTGAAAGTGGTTTATACCGGTGGATTCATGACGATCTAAGCTGTCCATCGGCGTTTGCGGCCGCGGTTGCGGCCGCCGCTGCGGCCAGATGTCTGGCAGCCGCAATGGCGGCGGCGGCGGCGGCCGCAAACGCCGATGGACAGCTTAGATCGTCATGAATCCGCCGAATTTGCATAGGAATTTAAAGAATGTCCGGCGCCATTGCGGCTGCCAGACATCTGGCCGCAGCGGCGGCCGCGAACGCGGCCGCAAACGCCGATGGACAGCTTAGATCGTCATGAATCCACCGGTATAAACCACTTTCAGATGTGATTACCACAGCGGGTTTCGCTCGTGGTGAGCGGCACGAAAAACATGACGACATCGTGTTGGTGCGCACGAAACTGAAACAAAAACTGACGTGACAGTTTCACGAATCCCCGTGAGACCGGGCTGATATACAACACCTTTTGTTTATTTTTGGCCCTCATGTGTTTACAGAGTGCTACAGATCCACCTAATAGTAGCTCAGCAGTCACAAAAATGCACAGTAATTCATGACAATTGGTTCCTCACAGTCTCAGTTTTCTGAAAATAAGTCCTGTAGATGCTCAAGACGTACTGTATTTGGTTGTACTAAAATTTAAGAGAAGAGTGTAAATTAGTATTTGATAAAGTAGAAGTAGATCTGCATTCAATGAAACTGATACTTATTTACTTACTTTTAATTACTTTTGCTCATTAATGCCTCCTGTATGTACTGGCCGAATTTGAGGTGAATTGGAGTTTCCCCCTAGGAGAAATTCGCTCTAGAAAAAAATGAAAAATGGGTCAAATCTGACATTCAATGGAAAATAGCTCACTTCCTGTTGGGTTTGGAATGTGGCTGTCACTGACTTTTTTGTTCAGCCTGGTGTGCTGCATATGTGTACCAAATTTGGTAGCTGTAGGTGAAACATGCTGCCTGTGGGAAAGTGTAGGGGGTGCTATGGAGCCATTTTGCCATACACCTCCACATGTGCTAAAAAATATGAAATTTTTCGCCAGTTCTGATGTGTGTGCAAATTTTCATGACTTTTTGAGCATGTTTAGGGCCTGAAAAATGCAGTTGTTTTGGCGGAATAATAATGATAATGATAAAAAAAACCCTAAGGTTCCAATAGGGTCCTTCGGCACCGTTGTTGCCTTGGACAGTCGGTGCCCTTGCACCGCCTGTCCTTCGGCACCTCAGTGCTCGGACCCTAACTACAGCAACAACCTGAAAAAAATGGTGCAGAAAAGAGAAAAAATGAGTAATAAAATCATATTTACTTGTCGTCTTCATATCTGTTAATATTAAAGACACTTTCATACTTTTCATCTGTTAAATATCTCAGCTTTTGATGCTTTTATGTTTTGCCTTTTTTCTGATTTATATTTTTAACATATTTGCTGTGACACTCTGCCATTTTCTCGTAGATTTGGTTGGAATTAAAATGAGACAAATGCTTGAAGTCGTGATCCATCAAAGCTTAAAATATCGTCGTCTTTTCTGCATGATCACCACTGATGCTGCCGATACTTTCTAGAACACTTCTTTTTCAGAAACACAACTTTAACAGTGTACAAATGCTGCAGCCAGAGCTGAGAGATCGTCTGAAGCCGGGAACCGGATGTTGTTCTTGTTGAGAACGGTCAAGTTCTCAGCGCCGCCAACAGAGTGGGTCTGCAGCCACAAAGTAAATATAATCATGAGATTATTAGCAGGAAACAGACAATTATAAACATGATCAGATTCACAGCGGCTCAGTGCTGCCACCTGGTGACCAGAGTCTGGACCAACAGCTGACGTGAAACCACCAGAAGAAGTTGCTTTAATGCTCAGAAATCACGTTGTTCTCGTGTTTAGTCTGAATAAAGTCACACAAAAGAAAATGTTGGACGTTAAATGAGACGTTTCTGGGACATAATTAACAGAGTTTTATCACTTTGGGGAAATTTTTGGGATTTTCTCTGGTAGAAATGATGGAGAGATTCTGACAGACAACCTGTGTTAAAAAAACAATAATAATAATGATAATGATAAAAATAATATTAGTAATAAAAAAAATAATAATAATAAAATTAAAAATAATGATAATAATGACGATAATAAAAATATTAGTAATAAAATAATAATGATGATGATGATGATGTCAGAGCGGATTCTTTGTTTACTGCTAATGAGGAAAAAACACGATGCAAGGAAGACTCAGAGTCAAAATATTCAGTTAAGAATATTTAGTAAAAATGCAAAGGATGAATACAGAAAATGCATGCATGCAGATTCTATCTTGCTCAACGCTGACAGCAGATTTGCTAAGGCTAAGACAATGGTTCTTCTGCATGCAGCTGTAATCACAAGAAAGAATGAATTTTAAGCTAATACATGAGTTTTTAACGAAGAATTTGCGGTCTTCTGATTGGCCCCCACCGAGAGAGGCTTTTCCGGATGTCTTCTGTCTTCGTCCAACCACAGCCGTCTTCCTCCTGCAGAAGGTGTCTCTGAATGTGTGTGTATGTGGCCGCTCCCTGTGACCTTTGCACAGATTTTTAAGAGCTCAGCTCTGCTGTGATCTGCAGATTTCTGTTCCATTTTGTGTTGAATTAAACAATTTACTGATTCAGTTTTATTCAATTTAACTTTGAATAACAATTTAGTAATTTAATCACACCTATATGGCAGATTTGAATGATCCCATCCCCTTTATTGATTTACTTTAACCCCTTAAGCTTCAGTGTACCACCGGCGGTACACCTACTAATTTGCATAGGAATTTCAAGAATGTCCGACGGCTGCAAACACGATTATACAAACACTATACGCCGATGGAAAGCTTAGATTCTCATGAATCCGCCGGTATAAACCACTTTCAGATGCCATTACCACAGCGGGTGAGAAAAACACATTTGTCCGACAAAAACAAATATCCATCCATCCGTTCTCTATACACGGCTTCAACGTACACAGCGCGACTCACATTTCCGGGTTTATTATTACACACAAAAAAAATATTCCACCAAAAACGGCCATAATCCAACCTTTTACATCCAGATGACACAAGCCAGTAAACTATTTTATCCAAAACATGTCCTGAAGTCGGTATATAATCCCCGAATCGGTCATTTTCAAGGAAATGCACCTCGCGATGCCCGTCCAATATTCCCTGTATTTTTCGTAATTTTTTTAAATTTAAAAATAGAATATTAGCGATTTTTTGTACTGAAAACGGCTGGAATTGACTGAAGCTTAAAGGGTTAATCCTTATTAATTAATATAAGATTTCTATGTTCTTACCCATTTTATTGTTAATTTAATACATTGCTAATTTAGATTCCTCTTAAGTATTTTCTCATGAAACTTAATATTTTAATCATGGGCGTAACCACCATCTCAGAAGTGAGAGGGACAAATTTTTCAGAGCGATTTATCATTCTCTTACATTTAATTGCACCGTCCTTAGTGGCTAAAGAACCACATAATCCCTAACAGCCACAGTACAATACCAGGGGACCAACTAGGCTAGTTCTTTAAACTATAAAGTATAAAACTATAAAATCTAAAGTTTTAGTGGCCAAACTCTAGTTCTACTGGACGAGTAGCCAAAGGTGCCAAACACTGAACATGAAATGATCAGTACTGCCTGGTTTCTCCCTGCAATAGATACCTTATTTTCAGGAAGTTATAATCTCTCCTTACCTGTAAAGACCCTACATCCTTGTCCCTGCTGCTGGCCTCTGATCCATCTCCTCCCTGACTCTGCTCTTTCTGTTATGGCAATAAACATAAAAAAATGTGGTAAGAAAAATTCTGAAATAGCATTAGGAAGAGTAAAAATTTCAGTAGAATTTAACCTCAAAATCACTTTAACCCATAGATACATATTTTTTTTCTCAGCCACTTATATATTTTTTTTCACCTCTGCAGACCCTGCATGGTCACATTACTGCTGGCCTCTGGTCCATCTCCTGCCTGACTCTGCTCTTTGTTATGGAAATAATCATTAAAAAATCTGAAAATCAAAATTCTGAGATAGAATTAGAAAGAGAAGCAGTAAAAATAGTTGTAAATGTATACCATAGATAGCCTATTCTTTTTTCTCCTCCCTGACTCTCCTCTTTTGGAACCAAAAGACTTAAATACATGGAGAGCAATTGTGAGCACATCTTCTGCCCAGAAATGAAAGAGGACTGGGTTTATTCCAAGAATAAACTAATTAGCAGTAATGTAACAGAGGCAACAACATTTAAATTATTGTTAACTAGCTTCACATATTGATATATTGCCACGTTTTACCTTGTCATCATTTAGCTAACAAGTCTAACATTGTTTGCATCCAACAAGGTCACACAACTTACACGGTTTGTTTGGAAAGAACTGTGTAAAGTTTTTTGCTTCTTGCTAGCTCTGGCTGGTTTGCTAAACATTACTCCAGACGCACGTTCAGCACTGCTCAGCACAGCAGCACGTCTCCTGTGGAACACCTGCGTTAGCATGCGCTCATGGTGCATTCAAAGACGGCTCGGGATAAACACGTTACTGGATGCTAATAACGGGTTTAGCTGTTGTAACGGCTGAAAAAAGTGCGGGGGGACAGAGGGGACAGATGTGGAAAGTGCGGGGGACATGTCCCACACGTACCCCGCGTCCGTTACGCCCATGATTTTAATCTTAATTCTCAACATTGTTTTATTCTTGTTTAAACATCTAGCTGCTGTTTGAACTTTTTACCCTGTCTCTGTCTTTCCGTGCGTACGTGACAACCTGCACATCTCTGTAACCGCAGACCCCCCCTTTCTTCCAGGTATTGCATAGTTTTAACGGATGTTCTTCAATTTTATTTTAAAACTGTCACCTGTCCTCGTCAAACTGCCATCCTAGATGTTATTCTTATTTCAGCTTGTCAGTTTGAAGCGAGGGGGAGAATTTTCCCCTCAGCTTTTTAAAAGGTCAGTTGTAACCGCAGGCCTTTAGCTAAATGGAGCGTGAAGTATTTACCTTAAACACACTTTCCTTTAGTTTAGACGTTGAAAGTTGCACAACCTGCTTAGATCAACACTTCTTTTCCAGGTTATAAGCTCAAATATGCATTCTTAAGCACTTTAATATATTTGATTCTAGGGTTAATACAAGTTGGAAGCACATTAATATATGATTGATACATGATATGATCAAATGAAGGTTAATGATGAATATAAGTAATAAGTAAAAGAGTAATTAAAATGATGATTGTAAATGATAAGTAAAAGAGTAATAAAATGATTATAAGTAATAAGCAAAAAGTAATTAAAACATGATAGTTTAATAGATATGTAAAAATGAATATTCCTCACAATGATAATAATAATAATATTCGTAATAAAATAATAATAATAAATAAAAAAATAAAAATGATAATAATAACAATATTAGTAACAAAATAATAATAATAATGACGATGACAATAATAATAATAATATTAATAAAATAAATAATAATGACGATAATAATAGTAATAATATTAGTAATAATATTAGTAATAAAAATAATAATAATAATAATAATAATGATGATAATAATAGTAATAATAGTAATAAAATATTAATATTAATAATAATAATAATAATAATAATAATAATAATAACAATCACCTCGGTGGGTTGGTCTTGGTTTCTGTGGGACAGCAGGCGGAGACTTCACAGGTTTTCTTCAATACATTCGAACTTGATCCGGTTTGAATCCCTGCAGACAAACAAACAATCCTGTAAACTCTGGATCTAAAGCTTAAAAAGTCCATCTAGCAGCAGCTGAATGAGTGTTCTGCTGAGCAAAAAGCTGCAGAGGAGCGACTGGAGTCAAACTGCAGCAAAGACACCAGAAATGAGTAAGCAGGCGCTGGATCAACTTCACTTTCTCTTCTAGGAGCTTTAAGGTTTCTTCCAGATCTCCTTCAATAATTGACTGACTGATTTGTTCACCAGCAGTTTAAATAATAATAATTTAAATGACCTTTTAGGGTGCGGACATCAAGAACACACCTCGTTTCTGTCTTGTCTTTGCTTCATTTCTGGTTGTTTTTGTACCGTTTTCGTCTTACATATGAGCTATTTTTATGCTGTTTTTGCACTTTTTTGCTCTTGTTCCACTCTATGTCTTTGTTTTGCACCACTTTTGTCTTGTCTCTGCATCATTCTTTGTTGCTTTTGTGCAATTTTTTTCTCGTCGTTGCCATTTTTTAAAATTATTTTTATGCATAAACTTTCTGCACACAAGTTTGTCACAGCTTTTCACTTTTATGTCATCTTCGTCTTGTTTTTGCTCTATTTTTCTCTTCATTTTGCCTTATTTCAGTGTGTTTTTGGACTTTTTTTTTTGCTTTTGCTGGTTTGTAATATTTTCTACAAACTAAAGAACCTCCTGCTTCACGTTTCCAGCAGCATCAAGAGCTCATGAATCAACACTTGATATGTGTTTTCAGGCAGAAAACTGCGTCTGAAACTGAGCTCGAACACGTTTAAAACACAGATTTAAAGTTAAAACAGATCAGTGTGGATGTAGCCTGTAATCCTCCATGTTAATCTCTAATAAATGTATAATAATTAATGTTAATTAGCGTACCGTGGCTGTGCAGGTCCCAGCCTCCTTTCTCACAGTCCTGATCAGAGCGACACGACGGTCTGCCTTTGGAGGGAACCTGGAATAGAAACACTGCTGCAAAATATAAAGGTTCTGCTCAGCCCCGGGTGTAACTCCGTCCACGGTCACTTGCCTGCTGCTGGATTTGTAAATCAGGTTGCTCCGGTCCTAGCTCCTTTATCCTTTTTTTTCCTCCAGCGAACGCCTCGTAAAAGGGTTATTTCGGAAAGAAACAACCGAATTTTCTTTGCTGCCGCCATCATCTTCTGTCTGGTTGTTGTGGTCTGTCTGTCTCTCTCCGTATGTGTCTGTGTACGCTGTCAGGGGTGACTCTGATTGACAGGTATCATGAATCAATCAGATAAGATGAAAAATGACCACCCAAACACGCTGATTCGCCAAGAACGCAGAGAGCTGCGCACAGAGGACAATCTTTAAGTAACCAATTAGAGACCAGCATTAAGTCACATGAAAGCCAAAAGTTTTAGAATGTACATGCACGCTCAATTGGCAGGCGCCCCTCGCTATTGAAACGTGGAAAAGAACCCCGAAAAAAACCCAATATGGAATGGAAAGGCTTAAAAAAATAAAAATGAGACCCATTGTATGAGTGAACACTGTGCAGATGTGTTAATTACTTTAAACACGTATTTATGTTTACTGTGTCAATACCTTTTCACAAAATCTTGATGGGGCGGCGCCCTGGCGCCCCCTATTAACAAGCCGTCACTGCATTATAATATAGGAAATGCTTAATATTGAAACAACTCGGCATGAAAGCACAAGAAGTTTCCAGTGCTTATGTGCTCTACTGTTAGTGGCTAACATTAGCATGTAGCTAACCAGCTCACTGCCAAATCTACTCCAGAATTCCAGCGCGAATTAGCGGATTAGACCCTCGAACAAGCCATCACAGTTCAAAAACTGTGAGTTGTAGTTTAAAAATTCTTTCAGCGTGACAAGCAGAATCTAGTTGGGAACATTCTGATGTATTTTGGTGTCTGTTCTGTGTTTTCTACAGATTTGCTGGCAGGCTAGATAGACTCACCCTTTCTGATTTCAGAGCTCACACATACTGGGAGTCAGTGAGAGTTTTGGTCGACACACTCTGAGCTCTGAAAATATTTATGAAAAAAACATAAATCCTACAGCAATGAGACTCACACTGGGCGGAAGAGGACAGAAATACCTCCATTTCTGTCTTTTAATTGTTCATGTAGAGCGGAAACTGTGAGAAAGACACAAGGTTGGCTGCACGTTATTTAAACAAAGACAAAAATAATTCTAGTCAGTCACCCATTCTAGCTGGAGGTAAGGTTTCAAATTTTAGAAAAATTCATAAAACCTAAACTGCGACTGTGTAAGAACCGTAACAGACATGAAAACGCAGATTTACACGGCTAACGCTGAAAGCCTGGTGACTCGTTTAAAGTTCGAATGAAGTTTCTGCCGTAAAATCTGCCGGAGCTACAGGATTCATCAGCAACACTGGTGTTAGAGCTGCTAAACTGGTGTTTACTTTCAAACTCGCCTGCTGTCACCTTGGCAACCGGGCAGCTGTCAAAAGATCAAAGGCACATTCTGTTGATGATGTCACATACGTGTCATGATGATGTCACACCAGAGTTTACTAATGTAGGTGAAAAATTCTGTTCTGGTACTCCTTGAACTTGAAAGATCAAAGGCACATTTGTTGATGATGTCACATACGTGTCATGATGATGTCACACCAGAGTTTACTAATGTAGGTGAAAAAATGATCATGATGATCATCATCACACCTATATTTCTAACCTCTGGTGTGACATCATCATTTATGTCACACCAGAGGTTAGAAATAGAGATGAAATTCTACGGGCTACGGTTAGTGTTAGGTTTAGAGGTTTAGAATCAGCGTTAGGTTTAGGGGTTTAGGATTAGCGTTAGCTTTAGGGGTTTGGGATTAGCGTTAGCTTTAGGGGTTTGGGATTAGCGTTAGGTTTAGGGGATTAGGATTAGACTAGATGACGTCATCAAAAAACCCGCGATGTCCCATGATGTCTAAGCCACATCATGTCTCTCATGTCCCACCCCATCCGCCGGTCGCAGGAAGCTCCGTACAAGCTCTCGCCCGCGGTCGTACGAGGTGGGCTACGGTTAGGGTTAGGGGTTTAGGATTAGGGTTAGGTTGAGGGGATTAGGATTAGGCTAGATGACGTCATCAACAAACGGACGTCGCGGGGCATCCCACCCCATCCGCGGTCGCTGGAAGCTCCGTACAAGCTCTCGCCCGCGGTGGTACGGGGTGGGCTACGGTTAGGGTTAGGTATAGGGGTTTTAGCATTAGGCTGAGGTTTATGGGATTAGGATAAGGCGAGACGACGTCATCAACAAACGGACGTCGTGGCACATCTGTTTGTTGGTGACGTCGTCTAGCCTCACCGCTTCTGTTCCCAGTTTCTTTTCCTTTCCTTTCCTCTCCTGTCATGTGTCCTGTGCTGTGTCCTGTGTCCTGCCGTGTGTGTGTGTGTGTGTCTGTGTGCGTGCGTGCGTGCGTGTGTGTGCGTGTGTGTGTCCCCTCTTAAGAATCGCCACCTTATCGCGGTGGAGGGGTTTTAGTGTCCCTGTGATCCTGGGAGCTATGTTGTCCGGGGCAATCGCCCCTGGTAGGGTCTCCCAAGGCAAATTGGTTCTAGGTGAGGGACCAGACAAAGAGCGATTGTGAAAACCCTGATGACAAAGACGAAAGCCGCTACCTCGTCCAGACTAGGGAAACCGGGGCCTCTCCCCGGAGCCTTGAACTTGAAAGATCAAAGGAACATTTGTTGATGATGTCACATACGTGTCATGATGATGTCACACCAGAGTTTACTAATATAGGTGAAATTTTGATCAGGTACTGAGTCGGCGTACAGAACCAAGATTCTGTCAGGGATTCTGTTAGGGTCAGGTTTAGGGCATTAGGATTAGGGGACGAACGGACGTTGCGGGACATCCCACCCCATCCGCGGTCGCTGGAAGCCAGAGCATCGCCCGAAGATGGAATCCCACCAGAGGAGCACCAGAGGCCACAGAGAGGCAGCCCACAACCACAGACGCACCACCTCGGCCGCCACGCACAGACACGCCGCCGGCCGCCACAGCCACAACGGAAACAGACACGCCGCCGGCCGCCACAGCCACAACGGCAACAGACACGCCGCCGGCCGCCACAGCCACAACGGCAACAGACACGCCGCCGGCCGCCACAACGGCAACAGACATGCTGCTGGCCGCCCCAGACACACCAGCGATCCCAGACAAGGCCGCAATCATCCCAGACACGATGCCAGTCATCCTAGATGCCAGACCTATCTCAGGCCCATTGGCAACCCACTTCAGAAGGAGATGGCGAAGACGCGGGCATGGCAGGAGACCGACAGGTCAACAGAACAGGGCCTGGACATTATTGGCCAGAAGTCTTGCCGTAGCTCTCTGCCAAGAAATCGTACAAAACATCTGTCATGAGCTATATCTTGCTTTTATACAGCCCGCCCTAGGCAGATTGCTGAGATGGATGTGCTCATTCACATCTTAGGCGTCAGCGCTGCGTCTCTCGCCCCGTAGGCTACGTAGGGCCCCTGCAGGGCTCCTGCTGCCAGGCAGACGTGCACACATTGCATCAATTTCTGCCACTGTTCTTGTTTTAGTTCACCGACGGCCAGTTTAGACGACAGGTTTTTTTTGCTTTTTTTTAAAAAAAGTAGTTTTAAATCAACTGATGCAGACATGAGACTTTAAAAAACACAGTTTTGGAATTTTCAGACAATTTTTTAGTTATTTTTGACAAATCTTCTGCCACTTTGGACTTTTTTTTAATCTCATTATGCACAAAATGTTATTCTGGACAAATGTAGTCATTTTGAACATCTTAAAGAACAACCAGAAATGTTAATAACCAACCTTTGTCTGAATTTGTCCAAGCATGGTAAGACAGAAAAATTATTTTATTAAGGCATTTTTGTTCAATTATCAAATCAAATCAAACTTTATTTATATAGCACTTTTTATACAACAAATTGCAATACAAAGTGCTTTACAGATTAAAAACGAAAACAATACCTCACCTTCTACTCGTCCCCCCCCCGACACACATATCCTCCATCTCCTCACCTCTAATGCCTGCTTTCTCCTCACCTCTTCAACCTCTGTCACCCTCATCTTCTCTATTTCTTCCCTTTCCTTCCATCTTTTCTCTTCCTTTCCCTACTACTATCCCCACATTCTTTCTATTCCTCCTTTCCTTTCCTCTCCTGTCGTGTGTCCTGTCGTGTATCCCCTCTAAAGAATCGCCACCTTATCGCGGTGGAGGGGTTTGAGTGTCCCTGTGATCCTGGGAGCTATGTTGTCCGGGGCAATAGCCCCTGGTAGGGTCTCCCAAGGCAAATTGGTTCTAGGTGAGGGACCAGACAAAGAGCGATTGTGAAAACCCTGATGACAAAGACGAAAGCCGCTACCTCATCCAGACTAGGGACACCGGGGCCTCTCCGTGGAGCCTGGTCTGGAGGGGAGCTGGTCACAGAGCACCTGGTGGCCGAGTCTTTGGGCCCCGTGGGGCTTGGTCGCGCACAGCCCCAAAAAGTAACACGAGGTCGCCGCCCGATGGGCCCACCTTCCACCGGGCAGGAAATCGGGGTCGGGTGCTATGCCAACCGAGGAGTAGGCAGAAGCGGGCGTCAAGGTGAACCGCACCCTGGTGGCACTTTGAAGCATTTCTTAGTTTAATTTCCTACTTTTGAACCAAAAATATAAAGTTATTTACCGTAATAAAACCCTACACGCAGCTCTGTGACTGAACGGTGCCTTCAGGGACGGTCAGGTTGGAATTACAGTCAGAAAAATCAACAGAAACAAACCTGCTGCTGTTTCTTAATCCTCACAATGAGAAATTCTTCCCATTGAATCTCTTCTGCTAAGACTTTAAATTGAAATTGACTTGTTTAAAAGTTGAATCGGCCTCCGTGTGTGTAATGTGAATGCAGAGCAGCGAGCCAGAGCGCTTTGATTTCTGTCTGCAGCAGCGACGGTTTGGAGGTCATGAAGGTACATTAACGTGAACTTCATGTTGACACACAAATTTCTTCTTCAGAATGACTTGAAATGTGATAAATATGAAGACTAACTTTCCTTTCCCCTCTCTAAAAGAATTTAAAAAAAAATCATAACACCTCTGCATATGTGTGTATCAGATCTGAAGACCTCATGCCTGATTTCAGAGTTTTCAGGTTTTTGAAGGTCCCTAAAATGAGCTGAATTTGAATCATTTTCAGGTGATGCTGCTTCCAAATGTTCCAAGGATTATCATCAGAGGAGACTATCTTAAATAATCAAGTTTCAAAGGTTTTTAAGAGGATTTTTTTGACGATTTGTTGCTTTGATGAGTCTTCACAGATAATCAGACTTTTAACTTTTCGTAATTTTGGAATTATTTTGAAGTGTTTTTTTGCTGTGACTAGTCCTACTTTTTATTCTGTACAATGTGATGAATGTTCTGTATGTTTATAATATCACGTGCAATATTACTTTGTATACATGAATAAAATCTGTGCAATATAGATAATAATTTGTGTAATCTTAATACGTATGTCAACATTTCCATTTGTGAAAGAATCTATGCATTACCATTGGTGGGTGCAATATTGTTATTTCTTGAAGCCGTACTTTTGTATATCTTGTATTATTTTGATCATTTTTAAATTTTTGAACTACCCTTTCAAAATGTTGGCACTATCTTTGCTGCTGGAACAATTCAAATGTCCTCCCTGCTGGATTAACAAAAAATGTCTCATCTTATCTTCTGAGACATTTATTCCAAATATTTCCACTGAGTCTTGAGAGTCTAAGTGAGTCAGCAAGCATTTACAAAACTATGAGCCTTCCGTGTCAAAGTGAAGAAAGATTTGAACAAAATAATGTCAACAGATATACAATCTAAAAAGGTCAGATTACTGATTGCATCAGTATTTACCTCATTGAAACCAGGGTTTCGTAGATACATCTTTGGCTGAATGCAAAGTTCTTTTTCTTTATATTCTCCTCTTTAAAGCAAAATCAAGTTGTTCCACATTAAAACAGAGAAATAAGGTGCCACGGAGTAAAAAAAATAAATAAATAAATATTGCGCACGAGATACTCATTCGTGCGCACGTTTTAGCTTAAACGTGTGCAGGAGATACTAAAATGTGCGCACGACATATTAAAAAGTGTGCACGTTTTAAGATAAAACGTGCACTCGAAATAAAGTTATTTACCACGTTTTGACTTGTCCTTGTCCTCGACCACTACGGCTTCCAGTAGAGACATCAGATGTTTTCAAACACACACGCAATGGAGAGAAGAAGTGAGCTGGTTATCTTTACTTCCACCTCGGAATGTCATATAATGACATTCTTGCTGCTCTTGCCACGAGAGATGGAATAATCCTAAGTAGGAGAACTTTGCTGCGCATACTAAAAGACAACAGGCTCAGCCGGCGGGAGGAGTACTCAGATTTGGGCCGTGTCATTTATTTCATACAGGAACAATTACACGGTCCGGGGAAGATGCATGGATATCGGTGGATATTCACTAAGTGCCAAGAAAATGGCCTAAAAGTCAAGAAGGAAGAAGTCCGACTCATACTGGCCGAACCGGATCCAGAGGGGTCATCTGTGCGGAGCTGTCCATGGTCCTGAATGTTGCGTACTGACCTTTTTACCAGAGCTGTCCGTTACTGAGTAGACCCCTTATTTAGTCAAACAAGCAAATCAAAACAAGAGTTTTATCTTAAAACGTGCACACGTTTTAAGATATCGTGCGCACGTTTTAGTATCTCGTCAGCTCGATTTATATATTTTTTCCTCCGTGGCACTTCAGGGGCTCCGTACGTTTTTAATATAGGAAATGCTTAATATTTAAACAACTCGGCATGTGTTAGAGTTGAATTTGAGAATATATTTATCATAATCAAGCCCTAGGGCATTAACTGATTGTATATAGTGTCTTTATAGAATAATCTTCATTACATACCCACACACACACATCTTGCTCCTCTAGTCAGTATATTTCCACTCTTACAGCTTAGCACATCCCCTTGTGTAACTCGAGCTATTTCTTATCTTATGCTATGTTTTCGTTTCTGCTTGTGTATAAAATAAACTTCGTATGGGAGCAGTCTTTGTAGCTCGCACTAATGTGTCTTGTTACACTGTGCTGTTACCCTTGCAAGTAAAAAGTTACAGTCTCCGTGTCTTTCTGGTTCGGTGAATATCTTCATTTGATATGTGGGAGCTCTCAGCGGAGCTACACTCTGACATATAACTTGGTCCTTCGAGCCGGATCCGAGGATTCCTTCCCGACGTCGAGGAGAGCCGACACCGAAGTCTGTCGACAGCGATCGTCGCCAAGCAGCGAGATCTGAAAATCCTGGGACGTGAATTCGTGGCCAGGTCGGTGAAAGGAAAGCGGTCCCTCGGCGCTGGGTGTGAATCCAAGGATCCGATCCAGGAAGTGACACCGATCAGAACCACGGGTGAGAAAGAGATTCCGCTAGCATGATAAAAGAGATTCCGCCGACATAAGGAAAGAGATTCCGTCGGCAAGGTGTACACAGGTGTGAGTGTAAAGATTCCGCTGACATAAGGAAAGAGATTCCGTCGGCAAGGTGTACACGGTGTGAGTGTAAAGATTCCGCTGACATAAGGAAAGAGATTCCGTCGGCAAGGTGTACACGGTGTGAATGTGAAGAGTGATTGAGAACTTCAAGCATATTATAAGGTCTAGAATACCTTGCTGAATTTCTGATTTATTATTTTCCTTGTTGTTGACGACGTACTGGTGACAAGGGGATTAAGGGCGAGCTAGACTCATAAAAACTAACACCGCTGCAGCTTATCTGCAGTAGAAGGATGTGTTAGTGTCCTCCCGTTGTCTCATGCCAGAGAACTCAACAACAAGCAGCTATGGGACAAAAACAAAGCGTATTAGAAGGCGATGAGAAATTTATGGAAGGACATGTGGAAGAATCAGGAAAAATAAGTCAAAAAAGACGGAGAAAGAAACATACTTTCTCAGGCAAATTAGATGAGAGAGACATCTTAGAACTCCATATTAAAATAAAAACTGAAATCCTTCAGATAAAGAGTGAAAAAAAAAAGCGCAGAAAGGATGCCAATACACCTGGGAACCTAAGGAGCTGTTCGAGGGAGACCGAAGTCTGTGCACAGCCCCCTGAAACTAGGTTTGGGGACGAAAGCCCTCCGTGGTTGAATTCCACGTCGGCCGGTTAAAACCCTGTCCGGGTTCTGCGGGGTTCCAGGTGGACGGCATCCGAACAAAGCGCTTTAGGAAAGTGAAGTCCTGAGCTAAGAGAAGCCAAAACTTACAAAATGTGTGCATGTGTAAAACTGTGAGTGTGAAAGGACTGGTCAGTGATTGAAGCAGAGGACAGCCTGAAACCTATCGGTGTGAACATACGGCTGTTGTCAGTTGAAGTAAATCACTGAGTGTAAACAGTCATTAAGATTTAGGAGGACTTTGTGAAAACTCTAAAACGACCTTTAGTCCTGATATTGGACCCCCAGTGGAAAACCAGACTAGCTAATAGAGCTGGCCGAGAAGCTTGTTTTCCAAGGGCTGAATTTTGGCATATGACACATTGTTTCCCACAAATTCTAAATAAAAATAATTTTGAACAAAACAAAACAAAAATGGGAAATAATCAGGAAAAAAAATTCACTATAAGGCGATGCAAAATAAGCAGAACAGAACAGAAGCATCCAGATTCGATACAATTCTTGTCAGATTGGGAAAAGAAATATGAATTTAATAGCAAATTAATAGTAGGAGGCTGCACAGAGCTATTTACAGAATTAACTGCAAAACAACAAACTGATAAAAGAAATCAAAAGAAACTGAAAAACAGCTTCATTACGCAGAAATATGGCTGAAAGAAGCACAAAGAGGAAAAAAAAGAAATACAGCAACTAATAAAAAAACTGAGGCCTGTGCAGCCAGAGCAGAAGGTGATAAGATAGTGTAGAAAAACACAAAGACAACAGCAACGACGGCCTGGTGCATCAGAGGCCGAAGGCGCCGCGGCAGCTGAAGCACCAGATAAATGACCTCTTTCTTTATGGTCAGATTTGCTTTGTAACATTGATTATAGACACCTGCGATAGGGTCAGTGAAATAGGAATCTAATTTTCAGTTTTTCATATGTTTCGAGATTTGGGATTTTTCACTAACGAGCTGTTATGAGGTGTGTGAGATAATTGTTCCTGTAAGACCAAGACTGTATTCTTGCTGTTAATTCGTACCACAATGAGAACTCAGTGCTTAAAATGGTTTCTTTTCAGCTGCTTTTGCTTCAAGGTTCTTTTTATCTCTGGAATGCAGCTTAGCCTGGTACATTTCAAACACTTCACTCTGTATGCAGTATTAAGACCACAGGAACAATTATCACACGGTTCAACAGATCAAGCTAAAATAAAATTTAATGTTGATAAAGCATAGATGTAATAAAGTATAAATGTATTACTATGTAAAGATATTAATATATGGATGTGGTTGCATATTTCTTAACGGACGGAAAAAAAAAAACAAACTCTATCCCATGAGAGTGCAGACCTGAAAACCAGAGTAATAGAGCTAAACACCCAAATTACTACAACTTTTGCGGTTCATGAAACAGCCTCTTGGGTGGTGTGTAAACACCACACCCTCCACACATTTGAATGGAAAAGAAACCTGATCATTAATTTGTTTGTCCATAGAGGATTACCCAGAATTTGAAAAAAAAAAAAAACCTGCCCAGTGATCTCTGGTCCAACAGCCCTACAGATGTAGGACTGATAAAACATTTTCCACCTGTTAAAGTACAAGCAGCCACTCCGTGTCGACCACAAATTTCTCAATATCCTCTGAAGCAATCAACGATAGAAGGTATAGGACCTGTTATTGCAGATATGGAAAAATCAGGGATTATTGTGAATACGGAAAAGTGCGTTTGTAATACACCCATTTTCCCTGTTCAAAAAGCACATACAGGAAAATGGAGGATGGTTCAAGACTTGAGAGCGGTGAATGATGCTGTACAGAAAACTACACCTGATGTTCCAAACCCAAATACATTATTAAATGAAGTAACTTCAAATAAAAAGTGGTTTTCAGTTATAGATTTAAGTAATGCTTTTTTCTCTGTACCACTACATTCAAACTCGCACCACTAGTTCGGGTTTACATTTGAAGGTACACAGTACACCTATACACGATTACCACAAGGTTTACGGAAAGCCCCCACATATACACTCAGGCTCTCAGGTGCTCCATGTCAACATTTCAAATTCCAGAACACAGCCAAATTCTGTTGTATGTTGATATTCTTGTGGCTGCAGACACGCAGGAACACTGTAAACAGACAACGATGGCAGTGTTACGACACTTACATGAAACAGGTCATAAGGTTTCATTAAACAAACTTCAGTTGTGGGCTCCGCAGGTGGTGTATTTGGGCCATAATCTTTCAAAACATGGGAAGTCTTTCCTCACTGACAGAAAAACTGCAATCCAAAATGCTCCAAAGCCGCGAACAAAACAACAAATTATGTCATTTTAGGACTTTGTAATTTTTGCAGATCCTGGGTTCCAGATTACGCAGTGTTCTCACAGCCACTGCAAGATTTAATATATGGCAAGAACATGTCGTTAACAGATGAGATTATTTGGACTGTACAGGCTGAGGAAGCTTTTAAAAATCTGAAATTAGTAATAATAATAATAATAATAATAATAATGATTGTGTAGGTTATGCAATAACAACAGTAACTACGGTCCTAAAAGCAGAACGCCTGCCACACACGTATTCCGCACAGACAGCTGAACTTCTAGCAGTCATTAACGCTTGTAAGATGTTTGAAGGGAAATCACTTAACATTTACACAGACAGTCAATATGTGTATTCTTCTGTCCACCATTTCGCTCGAATTTGGAATAACAGAGGCATGAAAACCTCTGGTGGGAAACCTCTTGCACATGCCTCTCTGTCGGAAAATCTTCTCTTAGCGATTCAGTTTCCTGCTAAATTGGCGCTGTGTAAATGTAAGTCTCACCTAAAGGACGACTCCGCCATAACACGGGGTAATAACCTTGCAGATGTTGCTGCGAAACAAGCTTCATTTGGCACACAATGTTCTGAGAATGACCTTTTCCTCTCAGTAGACCTAAACATCTTGGCGGACGCACAAAACACTGCTCCCACGGCTGAACAAGCTTCTTGGCTCAGACGTGGAGCTGTTTTGCAAAATGGCCTTTATCATATTCATAATAAGCCCGTTCTTCCGCGTTCTCTGTTCCCCACAGCCGCCCTCGTGAGCCATGGTCTCACCCATGTCTCAACAGGAGGGATGGTATGCATGGTACAGAGACAGTTTTTCTCTGTAAACTTTTCTGTCTTTGCCAAGGAATACTGTAGGAATTGTTTAATTTGTTGTACGAACAATCCGCAAGGAAATATGAGACCAAAGAGAGGGCAGTTTCCTCCAGCACAACACCCCTTCCACACAATTCATATGGGCTTTACTGAGCTAACAGCATCAAAAGGACTAAAGTATTGTTTAGTGGTTGTAGATGTGTTTTCAAAATGGGTTGAAATATACCCAACCAAAGATAACAGCCATAACTGTAGGCAAAAGCTCTCTGCAACCATTACTTTCCAACTTATGGTATTCCCCGCCATAATTAGATCAGATAATGGTAACACATTTGTAAATGCAATTATGACACATTGCTCACAGGCATTGGGTTTTTCACTAAAAATCACTGCGCATATCATCCACATTCCGCCGGCCTTGTAGAACGTACGAATCAGACAATAAAGAACAGGCTAGCAAACTATGGAAGAAACCAAGAGGCCTTGGCCAGATATGTTAATCCTTGGTTAAATTGTGGATGAGAATTACGCCTACAGGAGACACAACAATAACACCTTTTGAGATAGTGGATGGGAGACCTTTTCCACTTCCACAAAACAATAATCCACTGAATCATAGTGAGAGAGAAGTAACTTTAGCAGATTGGATGATGCATATGTTAAAAACGGAAGAAGTTCAGAGTTCCAATAATCTGCCAGAGTGTTTTTTCTCCTTTGTCGACACAGAAGCTCCAGCCTGGAGACTGGGTCCTGATCAGAGTCCTGAGGAGAAAGAATTGGAAGTCGCCTCGGTGGGAGGGCCGTATCAATACTGCTGACGACCACCCACGGCAATAAAAATTGCTGAACGGCCTTCGTGGATCCACCAATCGCACTGTAAGCTGATACAAGTGGAAGCAGAGCCAGATCAACCGACGGGGTAGCGGTGGAAGTCCGATACAAAGGGGTCAGTAGCCACAATAGGGTGCTGACGTCTCCAATCCGGTGAAGAACCCAACTAATCCGCGCCCAACTTTTAGAATGGGCTCTCTGGCGACTTCTGCTAGTCGCAGGGGTGACTTTGTCACTCCTGTGGTTCCTCTTCCTCTCTCTCTCCTCTACAGGAACTCACAGGACTAAAAGGACCCATGAACACTCCATGGCAGTGACTTGGGAACAGAACTTTCTGGTATAAAGCTATGAATTTTACAGCACAACAGAATAATGTCACCAATTGCTACGTGTGCTTACAATTACCCTCATCATGCTACACATCAGACCATTTTCACTCCTGTAGGACTTAATAAATCAGGAAACAATGTGTATATTTGGTGAAAGCACACTCAGAATGCTAAAAGCATTTCACTGTAACATGTCATACTGGTTTCCAAATTGTACTATTCATGAGGAAAAATGGCTGGATCCCACTAATTTTTCACAGGCTACGAACACCACATTTAGGAGTGGGAATTGCACCATACGAACTAACATTCTTTCCCATTGTGTCTCCAACGCACCTGTGGCGATATGTACAGGCATCACTTACCAGGAACACCTAATTGCATCCATATAATATCACTTTCCAGTAACTCGTTCTGCTATCTTATCATCAGTTCCCTTTATTGCAGGATTTAACACATCTTGGTGGTTTTCTGAAGATAAATATAGGACTGGAAGAAACATAACAACCTTTAATTCTCGACCCAAAAAATCTCCACTCACCCGAAATGATGTGGCAATGTGGAGGACTTTTTATTGGCATTTGCCATTTGATTGGTGCAGTACTTGTACCTAGTTCATTTGCAACCTGCTTGTAATTTCATACTGACCAACAATTGGAGAACAGGACATATATACCACACACACCGAATCCAAGCCGTGAACTAAAGAAGAACAACAACCTGCTTTCAGTAAACCAAAAACGTTTCCTTATGTCTTTAGTTCCTTCATATGGTACATCAAGATTAATCCGCAAGTGTAAATAAACTTTGGTTTTTCTCTCAATAATCTCACTAACGCACTAATCGACATAACTGATCAGCAGAAAACTGATTCTGAACTTAGGCTATCAAGCAAATGACACTCCAAACAGAAATAGATCCTTCTTTTAGCAGCACAAGGAGGAGTTTGTGAAGTTGTTAATGACCATTGTTGTACATACATCCCTGATCACAAAGGCAATTACACTTTAATCAGACAGAAAATTGGATGAGATTAAAATAGACATTTTAAGAAACCAAGACAAGGTATTTTTTCCAGGCTGGGATTTTACCTCTTGGTTTACATCTGGTGGTATTTTTCCAGACTATTAAAAGATTTGTAATTATAAGTGATGTAATTTTGTTACTATTTTGCATTTTTGCTACCTGCATTTTACCATGTTTGAGATCCATAATTTCTAAAATGATAACTACTTCTATTATTGCTTATGCTGCACTTGAAATGGAAGAACCACAATGTGACTCTAATGATGAGAATGATGATGTTGAAGTGTAGTTTAATGACGTGACAGCAGAATATGTTTTTACAAGATGTTGTTAACTGAGCTTTACACTTCTTGATCATGATAAACAGGAGGGAATGTTAGAGTTGAATTTGAGAATATATTTATCATAATCAAGCCCTAGGGCATTAACTGATTGTATATAGTGTCTTTATAGAATAATCTTCATTACATACCCACACACACACATCTTGCTCCTCTAGTCAGTATATTTCCACTCTTACAGCTTAGCACACCCCCTTGTGTAACTCGAGCTATTTCTTATCTTATGCTATGTTTTCGTTTCTGCTTGTGTATAAAATAAACTTCGTATGGGAGCAGTCTTTGTAGCTCGCACTAATGTGTCTTGTTACACTGTGCTGTTACCCTTGCAAGTAAAAAGTTACAGTCTCCGTGTCTTTCTGGTTCGGTGAATATCTTCATTTGATATGTGGGAGCTCTCAGCGGAGCTACACTCTGACAGCATGAAAGCACAAGAAGTTTCCAGTGCTTATGTGCTCTGCTGTTAGTGGCTAACATTAGCATGTAGCTAACCAGCTCACTGCCAAATCTACTCCAGAATTCCAGCGCGAATTAGCGGATTAGACCTTCGAACAAGCCATCACAGTTCAAAAACTGTGAGTTGTAGTTTAAAAATTCTTTCAGCGTGACAAGCAGAATCTAGTTGGGAACATTCTGATGTATTTTGGTGTCTGTTCTGTGTTTTCTACAGATTTGCTGGCAGGCTAGATAGACTCACCCTTTCTGATTTTAGAGCTCACACATACTGGGAGTCAGTGAGAGTTTTGGTCGACACACTCTGAGCTCTGAAAATATTTATGAAAAAAACATAAATCCTACAGCAATGAGACTCACACTGGGCGGAAGAGGACAGAAATACCTCCATTGCATTTATATGTAGAAACTGTTTCATGTAAGAGGAGAAACTAGAAGCAAGACGAGGTTAACTGCACTTTAAAGAAATCTTTCTAGTTCAAAATTTAGACTGAAGAAAAATTCTGGATTTTCAAAAAATTTCAGCAAAGTTGTAAAGTGCGACTTGTTAAAAACCGTAAAAGATATCAAAAATGGAATTTGGATGATAATATTCAATCCTCATGATTTTGTTTTTAGCTTTGAATGAAGTTTCTGATGTAAATCTGCCAAAGCTAACAGTCCATCCAAAAATGACTGCTTTCAACAGTTGTCCAACTGACTTCTCATTCGTTTCAATGGGGATTTTTAACGGTGCAGGTTTTTTACGAATTTCGTAAACAAAATCGTACAACAATGTCATTTTGGACCAACCAAAATCACAACACACCATTTCTAATCAGGGCTGCATGCTTTTCAATACGTAATTTATATGAGTTTTCCTCACAGCAGTGGGAGAGATAGGAAGAAGTTAGAAGAATAAACCTCAGGAGGTGTTTTTTTAATTTTTAACTCTATTGGTTATATTGTGTTCATTTTTAATTGTGTTATATATCGTGTCTTGTTGTTGTTGCTTGTTTTTTTCGCTACCGAAAACTCACAGCACACATTCTGATGGATCCCAGGTTTTGATCTGTAAATTTATGTGGGTTTTCTCTGTTAGGTGCTGAAAGAATCCATAAGAATAAACCTGAGGAACAATAATAATAACTCATATTTAATTATTTATAATTCCTGTTCTTAATCTCATCGCAGTCTGACGGATCAGAGCTGGACTTCATTTAATTCCAAAATGTGTTTTTCATTTCTGTAAAAGGGCTGGAGGTAAATAAACTAAAAACCACTTCAGATCTAATAAAGTAACGAAGTACTCAACACCATGAAGACGTTTTCCAGAGATCCCTTTCTTGACCACCAGCTCACTGCAGGACGACAAGAGTTCAGTACAAGTGAACACAGTCCAGTGTTTATTAGTCGTAACAGTGTGTTTTTATTAGTAGTGAACACAGTGAGGTGTTTATTTTATAGTTAAAACAGGTGTGTGTTTTATTAGAGCTGAACATAGAGCAGCTGGCATTTTAACGCTTGTTTTTTGTTTCATACCTGCAGGAAAAATGTTTCCCACTTTCTGGATTTCACTGGTTCGCAACCGTCCACTGTGGAGATCAGAAAACACAGCAAACATTACTGGAAAATTGCTTTTTGTTCTCTGTCACACATCAACACAGTATTTATACAGTTAAAAACTCTCATGCAATATCAGGGGTTTCTGAGCAATAAAACTACGTCTCTATCAGTATTGTACTGATGAAAAGAATCTGTGAGGAAACCTGGACAATCTGACCCATACTTTGGTTTATTTTCTAGTGATATTTCTTAAATGTCTGCATATCCAGTTGCTGCTGTAACAATGCCCCAGCTGGTGGGATTTAAAAAGATTATCATATCAAAATGTCTTCAAATTTGGGTCCAAAATGACATAAATCCCTTGTCAGAAATTAGACAATTTGTTCCAAATAACTCAAAAATTTGTCCAAATAATTACCCCAATATTATGGTAAAATACCTAAAATTAGTCAGAAATGATTCAAAATTTGTCCAAAATTACTCAAATTAGTAGGAAACAGAGTATTTTTTTTTCAAAAACTCAAACATCTGTCTAAATGCCCCAGTGTGTCCAGAGTAAACGCAAAACTTAAAGTCAAATGATAAAGCTTGTCCAAAATGCCTTAAAACTAGTCTAAAATTACTATAAAATGTTGTCCAAAATAATGCAAAATTAACTCCAAAAATAAACTAAAACTTATGCCAAAATGCCTTACACTCCTCCTAAAGTACTCACTGCAATCCAAATAATACAGTTGTGGCATGAAATGACTCCAAAAATTGGTCCAAATGACCAAGTAGCTTCTTCAAAATATTAAAAGAAATCAAAATGACAAAAATGTGTCCCAAAATGACACAAATTTGTCAGAAATACACAGATTGGTCAAAAATCCCTAAACTTGCTAATAATGCTTAAAACCAGCCTGGAATGAACTCGGTGTGTCCAGAATTATGCAACTTAGTCATAAATATGTTAAAATTTGTCTCAAACACATAACAATGTGTCTAAAATGATTTGAAATTGCTCCAGAACATGCAGAATTTGTCCAAAAATGTCTGCAATTTAACCAACAGGGAAGAAATCTGTTTGTTTACTGTTGAATTTATTTGGACGATTAGAAGGCATTTTTCATAAAAAACTGGTCTTTGTTCTTTCCTGCTTTTTGATTTTTGCTCAAAAAAAATGGTCATGAAACACATGAAGTCTATTTAAAAGTTCAGAAATTTGAGTTTTCTTCTCTTCTGTCCTGAAACACAAACATTTCTCTAACATATCCAGACTTTCAGAGTTTTCCTGCTTTATAATCTCCATTTCCTGCTGGTTACTGTAACAGGTGCGGGCTATTTCTGCAGATTTAGGTCTTTGATCCAGCCGTGGCCTCCAGAAGTAAGTCGATGAGGCTGAATCATCCCGACCTGCTCAGACTCCCTTTCTTTCTCTCTGGCTGTCACAAACTGCCTGCTTTAGCATAAAACAGCTAACGAACAGGATGCGAGCATTCTGTGAGCGTAAATAACACAGATCCCCATCAGCTGCTGCTGAAACAAAGGCAGAACCTATCAGTTAGAGGACAGACGGCTCCTGGGAGAGAGTCCTCTTTACCTCCAAACTTCCACTCCATGTCGCACAGACTGGTTGACCATGAGAGTCCCTGGAGCCAGAGGCCAGACGGACAGAGCGGCCTGGTGTTTCAGCCCTGTGGAGGAAACCACTTACACTCCCTACGGTCCTCAGAAAGGGAAGGAAACTGGAGTTTTTAAAGCACAAAAAAGCAACATCAATAGTAAGTAAGACCAGCAACTGGACTGTAGTCTGGGCTGTTACTAAGGCAAGTTTTTTTACAGGTAATAATTACAGTTGGGCCATTTTATTATTATTATTTTTATGTCACACTTAAATTATACTTTTTTTTGCTGAATTTAAATATGTGTGTTAAAAATATGTAATTTTTAAAAAACAAACATGTTAAATAAAAAATTACCATTTGCAAAACAAGATATTTTAATTTTAAAAAAATATATTTAGCCTTACGTGATCTTGTTTATTCTGTTAATTTTAATAGAAACTATCTTAATTTACCACAGGAAAATCTGTAATAGAACAGCAGTAAAAATAATCATTTACAATTTTTAATCCTTGACATACCATGTTTTTTTTAATAATTTTTAAATAATGAAAATGTCTGCAAAATAATGATATTTTATGTAGCTTTAAATACAGTAAAAAAAGGTTGCAACTTTAGCAAGTCAAACACTATTTTAAAAAAACTTGTTACTGTTATAAATAAACACAGATTTAGATGTTTTTTTTTACAGGCCATTATGTAAACTAATAGCCCTCAGTCATTATTTAGATTTATTTTTGTCCTTTTCCCTAGTGAAACTGGCGTGAAGGTGAGCTATCCTGGCTGGGAAAATGAGCCGCCTTGTCGTCCGCATGTTGAGTCCTGAGGAAGAAACGCAGATTTAGTTTCAGTCCGAGCTTCGTGACGGATGCAGGATTCAGACGTTTACGTAAGTCAGGAGGTTTCTCCTGATCTCTCGGCTGTTCAGGTTTTTCCTTTCATGGGGGGGGGGGGGGCCTCTAAAGAGGGGAGAACAGGAAAACCTCCCGTCAGACCTGAGTGGAACCTTCATGGAGCTTCAGGTGAGAAATACAGCCAGAAACAGGAAGAAAATTGTTTTCCAAAACGTTTAACAGTCAGGATTATTTACTTTAACATTTTTTTTTTTTTTTTTTTTTTTTTTTTTTTTTTTTTTTTTTTTTTTTTTTTTTCTTAATGTTCAAATTTTCCTCTTATTCTTCAATTTAAATAACTGACATTTTTGGATCCTGCCGGACTTGTTTTTTGTATTTAATTAATTTATTTCTAACTGTATTATTTGTTGTGTTTGTATACTTTTAACTGCATTATTTATTCCTTTGTTTAAATTTTCCACATGTACTGTAATTATTTATTGTGTGATTATTATTTTACTATATATTTATTGTGTTTTATATTTAACGGTAATATTTATTGCATTATTTTATTTTAACTGGTAATATTTATTGTGTTTAATTTTTATTATATTTATTTACTGATTTTAATTTTTTTTAACTTGTATTATTTATTGTGTTTGCATTTTATTTTAATTGTAATAAATTATTGTTTTGTTAATCTTTTACTGTATTATGCATTGCATTTATTTGTTTTAATTGTATTATTTAATTGTGTTTATTTATTTTAACTCTATTATTTATTGTTTTTTATTTTTAATTTTGGTTAATAATTTATTTGTTGTTTTGTTAATTTTTTAAACTGTATTATGCATTGCATTTATTTTGGTTTTTATTGTATTATTATTGTGTTTATTTATTTTTTATAAATAAATGAATTTAAATAAATATAGATATATAAATATATACTATCATAATAAAAATCTAAATAAATAAATTTTTATATTTTAAAAAATGAAGTTTCTTCTTCTTTTGGTGTTTGTTTTCCACAGAATGAGGTGCTTGATGGATGCTTTCTTTTCGTTCTCACCCTGTGGTACCACAGGACGCTCTTCATCAGGTTCCCTCCGGAGGTCGCACAACTCATCCCATGTTCTGCTGCAAACTCAGGAGCTGCCTGCATGAACCGCTTGCGTCTACACGAACACAAATAAACACAGTAAACAACACAAACAGGCTTCGGGTCTCATCTCTGACTCTTCAACATCTTAAACTGTGGTTTCTGTGTTTTCACTCTTTGGTTCCAGCAGGAAGAGCGGAACAGAATCTCAACCAGACGATGGAACTGCTGCCAAAAATGAAAAGAAAAATAACATCACTGCTGAGATCTGAGAACAAACTCAGAGATTTATCTTAAAGCTAAACTCAAATGACGCATCGCTGTCCTTTTGCCATTTCAACTCATTTAACATCACGTCAAAATAAACAACACGTTTAAAAAAAACAAATCCCTAAAAAACAGTGAAATGTGCAGCAAAGGTGGCAGACAATATTTTAAAAATCACTTTTATGTTCATAAGTATTTAAAAAAACAGTGAAAATTTAACAAAAAAAGGTTGAAATAACAATAGAACTTTTTTTTCATTTTCCTCTTGACAACGCTCAAATAATAGTAAAAACAACTGTAACAAAAACGATAAGATTCAATATTCTGATTTTTTCATAGAAAATAAAAAAATGTAAATAACAAAATAATAATTTAAAACTGTGGCTCTTTTGCAGCGCATGTTTCTCTGTCTACTGTGACCATAAAACAATAGTAAATAAAACTAACTAAATAAGCAGTAACTGTTGATGCTGAGGGATAATGGTGGACAGATTCTATTAATTAAACATGTAAGACAAAATAAAATAAACGATTTTATTCAAGTTTTGTGTTATTCTAATTAAACCAACACTTTCATTTTTTCCTAGAAGTTTTTTTTTTTTTCTTTTATGTTTTATTTTGTTTTGTTTTGATTGTTTATTTTTTGTTTTTTTTTTTTTTTTTTTTTTTGTTTATGTACAATTAATTGTAAATATCTGCTGTCATCGGCTTCATTAGTGCGATCTACAGTAAAATAACAACTCTGCTGAATTAAATCCTTCAGCTTCACAATTCCTTTACTTTTTCTTGTTTGAAGTCAACTCAGCGTATAACCAGTTTTCAGTTCCAGCTCCTTTATTGCACTAAACTAGGTTTATGTATATTAGAAACATGGAGTCCCACAAACAGCAGTTTCAGAATTTACACCAGAATTTTCACCGACATGTGAACTTTCTGTTTCTGTTTATGATAAGGAGACGTTCTGCTGATCACACGGCTGGAAGAAGATTTACTGAACCAAAGAAGTCTGGACTTTAAAATCCTTCTGATGCAGTAAAGAAGAAAAACAGCTTCTGAAAAACGTTTAGATGTGAGTTTTTGCTGCAGGCTTTTACCAACACATGATTATTTTACTGTAGGAGTCGGTTTTGTTCATTTCATTTGAATATTTTTCTGTCATAGTATGTTTTTATAGGCAGCAGATTATTGCAATTTTAGCTTGAGGTTTATTTGCATTTTATTTACTTGCAGGAATCCACTGAGTGAAAAACTAAATTTAATTAAACTTTGATTTTCGTTCGGTTTTGATGCTTTTTTTATTTTTCTGTTTTATTTCATGGTGCACTTTTACCAACCCTGATGAATTATTTACTGTAAGGTCGGTTTGTTTTACTAAATGCATGAATATTTTTCTGTCGTTTCTAGTCTTCTATCAGGCAGATTTTTTTCTATTTTCTAGCCCAGGTTTACTTTGCATTTCTGACATTAATTCATTGCAGGAATCATCAAGCAAATATGGTTGACTAACCCAACGACTGTTTTAACAACTTTTGGTTCGGTTTTGATGCTGTTTTTGGTTTATTCTGTTTATTTCATGCGGCACTTTTTAAAGGTTTGCTGCACATGTGACAAACAAGCCAGTGAAACTGTAAAAAAACGAAAAACCCAATCATTTTTAATGAAATAAATCCAACATAAGGAGGAATCACAACAGGTCACAGATTTCTACAACGAACAGACACGTATATTTGGATAATTTTACGCACTATAAATAAATGATCATGGCATATTGATCTTTTTATTAGCTTAAGACTTAAACAAGTTCATTAGCGAATAACAAAGGCTGAATTTAAACGTAAATGATGCAGCGTTTTATTCCTTTTATTTTATTTAACCTGAGTGCAGAATTGGAGTTTTTACAACACATTTACAGACACAAACAACAATTTTTAATATATTATTTAGCGTAAAATCTGTCACTAAAGTCTAAATGTTTTAGATATATTATACTATGCTTCCTAGCTGGATGTTTTTGCAGCAGTTTTATTGCGTGTTTTGTCCAGTATTATGACAACGCGGTGGTCGCTATAACGATGGAAAACACGTTTTATTGCTTCCATAGAAGTTTGCTGTAGTTTGATCAATTAATGAATCACATGTGGACGAATTTTAAATATTAAAAATCTTTTCCCCTAACAACTCTGTTTTCCTGGACTTGTGGTCACTGTAAGTAATTAAAATTAACTGTGGCTGGTTACATGAGATAATTAGTAAATGTTCAAGTGTAAATAATAAAACCACAGAAGTTCCATTCTCATATTTTCATAGTTTTCTGGCAGCATGTAAACAACACAGGAATCAGCTGATTTGTTGTTTCCTGTCGTGACATTTCCAGCATCTCCACTTCTAGAAACGTCCGCTGATGACAGTTTTAAGCTGATTTAACATCCAGCGTTTTCTCAATGAACCCAGAAAACCCCAGAAAGCCTGACAGCTTTCGTAGATCTTCACATTTAACCCTCAGACTGAGAACACGCTTCAGTTAGCCGATAAAAGCCGCGGTTTACCTGCTCGTTCAGTTTGTTCAGGTTCTGGAAGTCGCTTGCTCAGCAGAGTCCGGTAGAAGCATCTTTATTAAAGTGAAGCGCTGCATCTTTATCTTTTTTAAATGCTTTTTAATCTACAGTTTCTCTGAAAAATGGCAGTCCGCACGGCTGGCTTCCGGGTCCGTCAAGCTGCCGCATGCGCGACAAGTGTCAGAAAGTGATCTCTGGTCATGTGAGGCACTTTTCTATACTGGTTCAGCTTTATTTTACCTCCTCTGTTCGCACATTAGAACAACTGCACGTGCTTTTACGTTAAATCGGCTGTAAAGGAGCAGTATAACTCATATAAAGGCGTACCTTCTGCCAAAAAGTGACCCACAGCTCTAAACATGTTTTAATGCAACAAACTGAAGCCAAATCCATTCAGAACTCCACTTTTCTTACATTTTCAGGCATGAATACTGATATTTTTAAGATCACTATATACTATATATCAAAACTTTCATAATATAATAATTAATAATAATAAATAATAATACATAATAATAATAATAATAATAATAATAGTAATAATAGTTATATTATTATTTTACATTCTTAATAATTGTGATTTATAGTATAATATAATAATATAATAATAATAATAATATATAATAATATAATAATAATATAATAATTATTAATTATTATTATTATTATTATTAATATTATTATTAATTATTATTATTTATAGCAGGCATTATAAATAATTAAAAAAATAAACTAAAAACAATGGAATAAAAGAAAAACTAAATCAGAAACGCAAAGCTAAAAATTAAAATATAAATAGTTAGTAAATAATGGCAAAGTACATTTTAAAAAGGTAAAAGAGATAAATTAAATTTAAGTATATAGAAGGTCACAAATTAGAAGGGTCAAAATAAAATATATTATTTTATTATTATTATTATCAATTATTATTAATTATTATTATTAATAATAATAATAATAATAATAATAATAATAATAATAATAATAATTATTATTCATTATTATTATTTTATTATTATTATTTTAATTATATTTATTATTAATTTTATTAATTATTATATAAGAAGGACAATTTATAAATAATTTAAGAGAAATAAACTTTAAAAACAAATGGATAAAGAAAATAAAATCAGAAACGCAAAGCTAAAATTAAAATAGTAATCGTAAGCAAATACATTTTAAAAGGGGTAAAAGAGGAATAAAATTAAAATTTTTAAAGGTCAACAAAACAATTAAGGTCAAAAACAAAAATACATTATTATATTTTCATTATTATATTATTATTATATTTTATTATTATTATTATTAATAAATAATATAAATAATAATAATAATAATAAAATAAAATTAATAATAATAATAATAATA